>NC_142946.1:6971661-6999161 GCF_046866305.1 Octopus bimaculoides
ATATATATATGTATATATGTGTGTGTATTTATAAATATAGATGTTTTCAATCTAGTTTGAATTCTTTGCCATCAAATTCGAATTCTTTGCAATCAAATTTGATGGCAAAAAATCCAAACGTTGCAGCACCTCGGGTAAGTGTCTTTCTACTATAGCCCTGGGCTGACCAATGCCTTGTGAATGAATCTGGTAGGTGGAAACCGCACTTCACATTGAAAGCCAGCAAGCCACAAGCAGTGATGCTTATTGTTGTATCCATATCAACAACGACTGCTGACTCTGTACTTCTGAAGATGTGTGGAATAAGAGATCCCTTACTTGGAAAAGAAGGGTTAACAACAGGAAGGGTATCCAGCTGTAAAAACACTATCTCAACAACATGTATTCATCTAACTCCCCTCACAGCACAGAAAAGCATGTAAAAATAGAGAAAAAAAATAAAAATTTAATTAGTGAATTTACAATCTATAAGTTTGACAATTAAATTAAATTTATTCATGTTACAACAATATCCATTTTTACAATTTTAAACAAAGTGAAGTATGATACTCCAAGGAGAACTAGTATGAAAGTCTAATGTTACGTCTACTTTTAGTGGCATTAAATGTCAAGTTAGATAATGGTACTAATTATAATAGTGCTTTTAACATGAAACTCATTAACAATAGAAAAGGGGTAAAATAGACAGAAATTAATTAGGTGATGCATTATACACCATATGTTGTATAATCTACTGTTACAGGCATATATGCATGTGTTTGTGTTATATGCATGTATATTTATTGTTGGGAGTAAAAATAATACTGTGGAGGTGCATGGCTCAGTGGTTAGACTGTCGAGCACACATACACATGAAAGCATGTGGCCTCGTGGTTATACTGTTACACACGATCATTAGATTTTGGGTTCCATCCCCAGACTTGGTAGTACACTGTGTTCTTGAATAAAACAATTTATGTCAAATTGTTCCAGTCCTCCTTTTGATCACAGGGAATGTTGGTCTGCTTGTCCAGCCAGCAGAGTAGCCTCGTTTGAAGGCTAAAACAATGCAAAGGGCAAAGGACATTTTCTAAGCGTTACCCACTATTCTCGTCTCCTTGGCCCCAAGGCTGTATTTCGTTCGACTGTCTGTCCTCCTCCACTGTCCTAAATCACACTGTGTCGTTTTACTTCCTTTTTGTTTTGTTTTGTTTGCTCTTGTTCCTAATTCCCCACAAGAAAAAAAAATTTTGCGGGTGCCACCAATTGGGAAGCACTCAGTCCTATCGTTAAAGGTATGAAAACTGAACAGTACCAATTGGTTGATAACTGATGAAGAATTATGAACCTTCTGTTTGTCTCCCGTTCATTTTTATATTCAGTATATATTATGTCATTTGTTATACATTTATATATATATATATATATATATATATAGATAGATAGATAGAGAGAGACAGAGAGAGATGGGGGGGGGGGACAGGCAAATACATGAAACTGTTTCATTAAGTTCTAACATGTTATGTAACGGAGAGAGAGTGATGAAGGAAGGGAAGGAGAAAGAGAGAAAGGGAGGGAGAAAGAAAGGAAAATCAGACAATACAGAGGGCAATAAAGGAGAGAGAAGGAAAGGAGGAAGGAGACATAGCAGGAGGGAGATGGGGGAAGGAAGATGGAGGAGAGAGGTGAGTGGGGGGTGGAGGGCAAGAGGGAGAAAGGAAAAGGGAGAGGAGAGAGAGAGAACTGAACCCATCCAGTTTGGTGGCTATCTACAAATATTGTCGTCAAATTGTAATATTCAACATGAATGAGTGAACCCCTATGTGGTTGGTTGATCTGCTAGTAATAAACCCAAACCTCAATCGATCAAACTACACACCCCATTGTCTTAACGGATGATGTGTCCACAGATACACTAAACCTGAAGAAAAGGCAGGAAGCGTCATGGTTGGAATGCGTTGATCATAACGCCCTTTGATCAGGTTTAACCTGGTGTGAGGAGATAAAACGGCAGTAACAACAACAACAACAGGAGACAATTAAATGAATTACTGCTTAAAATGTCATAAAGACAAACAGGAATTTTGTTTGCAAGGACATGGATTATCTCAGCTATATTATTAGTGCATCTGGCAAATGATTATCTTGGAAAAATTCTGGTGCTATTAAAAAAAATTACCAATTCCAAAACATGCAAATGAAAAATTAGCATTTGTTTTAAAATTTCGATGTTAACACACATTCATTAAGAACATGGTAACCGTTACTGCACTGCTATTATAATTAATCAAAAAGGACTGTACTGCCCAAAATATTAGCATTCAAAAATCAGATGTTATAAATTCATTAAGAATATAGTAGATTTTATTATGCTGTCATGTAATTAAATGAAAAGGATTGTATTGCCTAAAATGTTAGCATAATAAGATCTATTATATTTTTGATGACTGTATAACATTCAATTTTTGAAAGAAATGCTGTCATATAATTAAATGAAAAGGATTTTATTGCCTGAAATATTAGCATTCTTTTCAAAAGTCAGATGTTATACATTCATTAACAACATATCAGACCTCACTATGCTGCCATATAACTAAATGAAAAGGATCATATTGCCTTAAATATTAGCATTTGTTTCAAACGTTAGATGTTATCGTACAATTATTAAGAATATGCTAAGCATTCATGCACAGTCACACAATGAAATGGAAAATAATGTAATCATTCATTTCAAAATTCAGGTGTTATCATACAACAAGATCACGGTAATCCTTACTGTGGTTGCTATATAATTAAATGAAAAGGTAGATACCATCCAAATGGTTAGTTGATTAACGATAAAGTTGTGAGGAGCTGAAACTAGGGATTAAGGCCATAGAGTATGTGCATCACAATGAAATTTTATCATTGTATTGGAGTGGTCCCGTCACATTGTGGAAATGGTGTCTAACATCCAATGGCTCAAACCAGCTAAAACACTGAATGCACATTAAGGGTGATATTTGCAAATAGATAAAAGAGAAATTATTTATAATATTCCATCTTCATCAGTTTAATTAATCAATTTCTACATATGAATGACATTTTGAATTAACCACCAAGCCAAAAGCTGCTAATTTACATATTGTCACTGAATAAAAATATATACAAGTATTTAGATCTCGGCAGCTGCGATATTGGATAACATTATACGGGGTGTAGGGGTGGCAGTTGTACAAATACACAGTTTGACAAGAAGCTTTGAAGCAACACAAAAATGTTGATTAATTATCAAGACTGCTGGCCGGACTTGATTACGATTTTGACAATGATCATAAAAATCGTATTCTATATAAGATTTTTAAAAATACATCAAATTATTGATGAAAGTCTTCAGGGAAAGCCAGACGTCATTGAAGAAACTGAATCAGTCATGAGGTCCGATGTCAATGTTCTTTGAATTAAACAATTTATTGATAATGGTTGGCCAGGAAAAAAAAAAAAAAAAAAAAAAAAAAAAAAAAATCCCAAGACAAAACCAAACCAAAAACAACCATATATTAAATGAGAAACAACTGAGAGAGCATTGGATAAAATGTGAGGCAATTAATTACCAAAATAATTTATTAATCTTGCAGTACAGTTTTCCTAAAGTAATTATTCTGCAAGTATTACAAAATAAACTTTGACTCGACCGCATAAAGGCCACGGAGGCATGGCCTGAAGGAAACAAACGAGTCATAGAAGTTGTAGATACGACAACTGGCCGCAAATACAGTTTGATAGAGTTGCAATAATCAAATCATGTCCAGCATACCAATCAATTGCAAATTTGCTTGATAAACATTATAAGGAATAGTCAAAACCAGCTGGACCATAGAAACAAATTGATATTGACTATACTGGACCATTCTACGATAAAATGTTCTTTATTGCCATTGATTTATTCTCGAAATTTCCATATGTTGCTTTAGCAACATAAACTACTAATAAAACACTGGCAGCACTCTTTGTTCCAGCTACTCCTACCAACCCCCTTATATAACATGGTGCGCCCTTGTGTCTCCCCTGTAGCAAGACATCTAGTCTTGTCCCTTTTTCACACTTCAGCTTGCCAATACCTGGCATAGAACCATCACTCAAATAGCCCCCACCCCCACCAATTTAGATGAGGTGGTTTTTTTCCTTTTTCCTGTTAAAAAAAGCTATCTGTACATTCTGTAAAGTGGATGGTGTTAGGAAAGACATCCAGCCATAGAAACAGTGCCAAAGCTGACATTGCGCTTAATGCAGCCCTTTGACTCACTCGACCCTATTAAATCAGCCAACCCATGCCAGCATGGAAAACCGGCATTATATGATGATGAATGCTTGGTAAAATTTTCACTATTGAAGGATTGCTCAAACAATTATATCAAAATAAGTCTTCTATAAATGATGTACCATGAATGCCAATTTAGCTATAAAGAATAGCTAATAAAACATTGGGGTTTAACATTGAAAACTTATTTCTAAATGGTCCCATTATTATGTTTCAAACCATCAACATCATCATCATCATTGCTTTTAGTGTCCACTTTTCCAAGCTTACATGGATTGGACAGAATTCATAGAGGCAGATTTCCTAAGGTTGGCTGTCTTTCCTGTTGCTAACCCTCACTTTTTCAGTTTCCGTCTACCAGATCCACCTTTAAAAGACACTTGCCCAAGGTGCCACACAGCAGGACTGAACCCAAGACCACATGGTTGCAAGACAAGCTTCTTAACCACATAGCCAAGCCTCCACCTATCACACACAAAAAAAAAAAAAAAAAAAAAAAAACAACCGTTTACTGGTTCTAAATTTAAATATTTTCTCCCTGACAGTGTAACTCAATTTACATCACCTAAATTTTAAGTGCCTATTTGGTTGTAAAATGATTTTATTTTGCAACCGAATGGGTATTCGGCATTTGATGTCACCTGTTTCCTCATTTATTTTCAATCAATGAAGGAGAGCTCTTTGATCAAATCAAATGCTGAAACATAAAAGTCATTCACTGGTGGATGGCCAATCAAATTTTTTTTTAATTCTCATATTGGTTTACACCAATTCCAGCACAGAACAGGGAAATTACTAGTGAATAAAATACTTCATGGCTGACAGCTATGAATGATTATGTCCTTATTAATGGCACCAATCCACAATCAGATGGAGGACAAGCAGAAAAAACACTTCTAATAAGCTGCATGGTAATAAACTTGCATTCCAACCACGACACCTTGGGCAAGTGTCTTCTTCCTATAGCCTCGGGCCAACCAAAGCTTTGCGAGTGGATTTGGTAGATGGAAACTGAAAGAAGCCCGTTGTGTGTGTGTATGTATTCATGTATGTGTCTTTGTGTTTGTATCCCCACCATTGCTTGACAACCGATGTTGGTGTGTTTATGTCCCCTAACTAAGGGGTTCAGCAAAAGAGACTGATAAAATAAATACTAGACTTACAAAGAATAAATCCTGGGGTCGAGTTGTTCGACTAAAAAACCCTTAGCTGAACAAATCGACCTCAGAGCTTTTTATCCTTAAGCTGGTACTTATTACATTAGTCTCTTTTAGCTGAACCACTAAGTTACAGGGTCGTAAACGTACCAACACCAGTTGTCAAGTGGTGATAAGAAACAAGTACAAACACACACAGATATGTACACGAACACACACACACACACACACACAGATATATATATATATATATACATACACACACATATATATACAAACACACACACATATATATACACACAGATATATACATACACACACATAACAGGCTTCTTTCAGTTTCCCTCTACCAAATCCACTCACAAAGCTTTGGTCAGCCTGAAGGTATAGTAGATGACACTCGTCCAAGGTGGCAGGCAGTGGAACTGAACCTGGAACCATGTGAGTGAGACACAAACTTCTTACCACACAGCCACGACTGCTATATTATCTTTTCATTGTATGTCAATCATTATAATTTATCATCAGATTGAAATAGGATGCAGCTATTACAGCATCGAATAATCCAATTATTGTTACGGCTTATTTTTGTAATTACTTATCCAATCTTATCGGCCCAAACTGCTGAAGTGTGCACTAATGTATTTCATATAACATATTCTATTTCGGCTTCACACATGCAGACAAGTACACGCTGATTTTTTTGTTTGTTGTTGTTGCATGTCGTCATGGCACTCCGTCTGTTACGACGACGAGGGTTCCAGTTGATCCGATCAACGGAGAAGCCTGCTCGTGAAATTAATCTGCCAGTGGCTGAGCACTCCACAGACACATGTACCCTTAATGTAGTTCTTGGGGATATTCAGCGTGACACAGAGTGTGACAAAGCTGGCCCCTTTGAAATACAGGTACAACAGAGACAGGCTCCTTTCAGTTTCCATGTACCAAATCCACTCACGAGGCTTTGGTTAGCCTGAGGCTTTATCAGAAGACACTCGCCCAAGGTGCCACACAGTGGGACTGAACCCAGAACCATGTGGTTGGGAAGCAAGCTTCTTACCACACAGCCATATCAGCGCCTAATAAAACACATGATGGGCCTCTTTCATCCCCATCCACCATATGCGCTCATCAAGCTTTGGTGATAAATGCAGAATATCTATATATAGAATCATTATAATTACAAAAGACACTTCATTTGCTCCAAAATTCTTTATACCTACCGTAATGGGTGGGTGTGGGGAGGGTACAGAAATATTTTCCCATCAATATAACAAGATTCTCTCCATTGTGTTATGTTAAGGAAAGTAATATTATCTTCATTACTTCACGGTTAGCTGAATATCAGATCTAATTCTTCAGATTGAAACCATTACTACATACGGCAAACAGTGCAGGAGTGTCTATGTGGTAACTCGACCTGCTAGGAATAGCAACCAAATCTCCCTGATATTACATCCTACTGTCAAAAAAAAAAAAAAAAAAAGGAAGGAAGGACACATTGGATAAATCATCATCATCATCATCATTTAACATCTGTTATCCATACTGGCATGGGCTTTGACGGTTTGGACGGTTTCTACAGCTGGATGCCCTTCCTAATGCCAACTACTTTATAGAGTGTACTGGGTGATTTTTTTTTCATGGTACCAAGTACTCAAAAGACAAGACCACACAACGTGTGCATGTTACTGTCTCCTCATCCTGACATTGTATGATAGTTATCGTGGCACTCCGGCGGTTATGATGACGAGGGTTCCAGTTGATCCGATCAACGGAACAGCCTGCTCGTGAAATTAACGTGCAAGTGGCTGAGCACTCCACAGACACGTGTACCCTTAACGTAGTTCTCGGGGGGATATTCAGCGTGACACAGTGTGACAAGGCTGACCCCTTTGAATTACAGGAATCGAAACCGCAATCCTATGACCACGAGTCTGCTGCCCTAACCACTGGGCCATTGCGCCTCCACACTCAATCAGGGCTAACCTGGAGTTAAACAACAGCAACACCACCAATGACATTGAAAAATTTAAAGTATATAAGAACATTCGGTGGAAAACAGGTTGACATCCTCTGTGACTTGCAGTCCTTTCCTAATCAGCTTAAAGAAAATACTTGAATCAATCAAATGTTATTTTTTTTTCCTTCTTTTTAATCCTTACTCAATCGCTAATGACTCAACGAGATAGCTGACACGTCTGACTTGCAATGACTTCACTGTACTCAAGTATAAAAATAGATGGTTTTTACTTTTACCCCGTAAGGCCGAAATATTGAAGGACCTGGAGGAATAGGTGAATTAACAGATGGGGATGAAATATGGTATGAGGGGCTACAGAGAAGTTCTTGGCTTTAAGGGTATCGTGAAAGGCCTGGTTTGGAAGCCCAACCTTCTGTGTTCTTTTCAGGTTAAAAGCAAAATAATAATAATAATAATAATAATAATAATAATAAATGCCCGGATGCAATACCAGGCAGTGGCTCTCTGGCTTTCGATCTTAACTGATTGGAAGTGTTATCATGTACATGTTTTATCTTGGTATAAAAGATGGGCTACAGCAAATATTCTGCTCAATACCACAGATTTGCTTGTCAGTCGCTTAACCATAACTCAATTCTATAGCTGAGTGAACTGGAGTAATGTGAAATAAAAGTGTCTTGCTCAAGAACACAACACACAGTCTGGTACGGGAATCAAACTCACAACCACATGGTTGTAAGCCTGATGCATTAACCACTTCACCTTCACACAGATACATACATACATTACACAATGGGCTATATATATATATATATATATAAAACAAATAATAAATGAGTATATGCATATATACGAACAAGTATGTGCATACATACATCTACTTGTATATATAAGTGCATATCTGGGTACAGGACATTGCAAACAAAACGTAGACAAAAAAATAATAATAATAACCAGAGTACAGAAAACACACAGGCCACATAGAGAACATTTTCCTTCATCAGCTGCCCCCATTCTAACACAGGCGTTTCGAAGAGTAGGGCAATATATATATATATATATACACACACACACACACACACACATACATGATGGGCACCCACTCACTTTCCGTCTATCTGATCTACTCGCAAAGCTTTCAGTGGCTCAGGGCTATAGCAGAAGACAACTTTCTTAAAGTGCTACACAGTGGGGCTGAACCCAAGACTACATGGTCAGGAAGCAAGCTCGTTAAGCACACAACCACATCTGCTCTGATTTCACATGTTCATTCATGATGTTCGCAAGCGACACTTCGAAACTTGGAATCTCGCTTGATTATTTCCCCCACATTCCATTGAACAAAACTAACAGTCAGTCTTTTACACAAAAGATCTGCAATATTATTACCAAATTCAATTTGCTAATATTTGTCAAATATCTTGCAGGGTTTCCTATTTTATTTTATTTTATTTTATTATCACACCTAGATGTATGTTATAAGATGAAAATTCTCTATTCTGATGCGCATTATAACAATTAACAGATGAAGAATATTAGAGAATGCATTTATATTGTCATGTACCCTGGGGGGAAAAAGCTTTGTTCAAGTGACAGCAAAAATTTTCTGGAACGTTAAGAATGAAATTATCTTCTAATCCCTTCATTACTTGCAGAATTCATAAAACTAATTATCAATAATAATTTTATACATTTTTTTTTTCCTTCTTCAAGTTTTATGCACATGTGTGTAAACGTGTGTGTGTGTGTGTGTGGTGGGGAAATGTTAGGATATACTGTATGTAATCGACACAATAGAATGCCAGGCTGAACTGGATTGATGGGATGAATATAGCTTAGAACCTCAAGGGCTCTGAATTCAAATCCTATCCTAATTAGGTGGATTTTGCTGTTTATTGCTCCACAGTTCATAATATGAGGACCAAAAGTACACCGGATTCAAATGGACATCAATACTTCTTTATATGGCATAATTATGTCTCATCATCATCGTTTAACGTCCGCTTTCCATGCTAGCATGGGTTGGACGATTTGACTGAGGATTGGTGAACCAGATGGCTACACCAGGCTTCAATCTGATTTGGCAGAGTTTCTACAGCTGGATGCCCTCCCTAACGCCAACCACTCCGAGAGTGTAGTGGGTGCTTTTACATGCCACCGGCATGAAGGCCAGTCAGGCGGTACTGGCAATGGCCATGCTCCACAAGGCTTTGGTCTGCCCAAGACTATAGTAGAAGACACTTGCCCAATGTGCCATACAGTGGGACTAAACCCAGAATCATGTGGTTGGGAAGCAAGCTTCTTACCACACAACCATGCCTGCACCTATACATATTTTTTATTCTTTTACTTGTTTCAGTCATTTGACTGCGGCCATGCTGGAGCACCACCTTACACACACACACATATATATATATATTTTTTTTTTTCTGTAAAGTTTGTTTCACAACTTGGGTTTCATGGCATTGCAATCTTCAAGCAAAAATTCATATAAAGGTATATATGTGCTTAAATCATAAAAAGACTATAATTCTTGAAAAAGATTTGTTTTTTAAACTACTTACCAGGCCTTGATATTTGAATGAATCATACACACTCCTTAACAATAACCAAAATGGCCACAGATATTCAAATCGAAATTCCAACATGAAGTCAGCCATTACAACTATAGCCCAAACCATAAAAAACTTCAGGTAGAGGAATGTACTGAAATAGAAAAGGAGAAAAAAAAAAATTTTAATTTTTAAAATATAACAAATAGTATAAATCACAAATCTAAAAATCTCTCTGATTAAAAGAAAAGAATAAAACAATTATACAAAACACATAAATATTGATATTTATAAATATGGGAGATATCAAAAGATGTGTGTGAGAGTGTGCATGTATGTATGTATGTATATATATGTATATATATATATATATATATATATATATATATATATATATATATATATATAATTGTGATTGTTACCAGTGTCGCCAGTGCCACTGGACTGGCCCCTGTGCAGGTGGCACATAAAAAACACCATTTGAGCGTGGCTGTTGCCACTACCGCCTGACTGGCCCCTCATGCCGGTGGTACGTAAAAGCACCCACTACACTCTTGGAGTGGTTGGCGTTAGGGAGGGCATCCAGCTGTAGAAACTCTGCCAGATCAGATTGGAGCCTGGTGCAGCCATCTGGCTGACCAGTGGTCAGTCAAATCGTCCAACCCATGCCAGCATGGAAAGCGGACGTTAAACGATGATGACGATGTACCTGTATAAGTAGAAATCTCACTAGCCACCTCATTATTACTGTTTATAACGGTAATAATACTTCATATATATCAATAAATTCTGTATGTTCCATGCAAGCATAGAAAAATGAATGTTAAGCAATGATGATGATGATGATGGTGATATCCATGTGAATAGATGATAGGGTGTGATTTGAGGATTTAGTTGTTCGTTCTAGCATTCTTGGCAACCACATAGAAGCTCCTTCAGACAGTATCATAGCTGTTTTACTTTATAGTAAATCTTCTTGAAATGAAGAATACTTTTACTTTCCTTATGGTGCCACCACAAAAGCATGGAATAAATATTTCTTGCACACAAGCATGAAGAAATATCACAATGGTAATGGAAGCACAATGAACGGTGCATTAGCAGTTATGGAAGCAAAGGTTATTATGCCAAGAATCTCCAACCAGGAATTAAAGCAGGATTATACGGTCACTTCATAAAGAACTTAGTGTCACACAACGTCGAGAAAGCTTTTGACAGAAGTACATTACTTCATAATAAAATGCAGAAAAATCAATTGTCAAAGACATAATTTCAGAAAGTTAGGAACACGAAATTTACAGAGAAATAATAACCACTGTGGTTTTCGCCATTTCTTAAAAAGATAAACAAAAAAATAAATAAATAAATAAATAAATAAAAAAAAAAGATATCAAATCCAATATGGAGAGCATATATCATCATTATCACCGTTATCATTTTAATGTCTAATGCCCACTTTTCTTTGCTTGCATGGATGAGATGGAATTCGTTGATGCACATTTTCCATGGGTGGGTGGGTGCCCTTCCTGTTGCCAACCTCACCTGTCCCCAAGTAAGGTACTATTTCCCAATGACCAGAGATATGTTTACACAGAATATTGAAAGTGAACAGCACTTCTTGTTTGGTGATGACACTCACAACTAGAATACAATGTCAAGATGGGAGACGAATAAACACAACCACACACACATACATACAGACACACACACGACAGATTTCTTTCAGTTTCTCTTCACCAAATCCACACGTCTACATATCATCATCATCATCATCATCTAACATCTGTTTCCTGTTTCCTGGATTGGATAGTTTGACAGGAGCTGGCAAACCAGAAGACTACACCAAGCTCTACTGTCCACTTTAGTATGGTTTCTACGGCTTGATGCCCTTACCAGCGCCAACCACTTTCTGTATATGGCACCGGCACCGGTAAGATCACCAAGTAGTAACTTGCGAGACAAAGCTCCCTCAACTAAGAAGGGGACTAGTATTGAGGGTGCTGGCTTAATGTCAGTTAAAGAGAGGTTAAAGTATGATAGAGGGATAAAAACAGGAGTCTTGTTGTGGAAGAGATACATGCCTACATACATCTATATTTATATACATACACACACACACATACACACACACACACATACACACAAAATTTTCTTTAAAACAAGAAATGAAATCCCCACCCCATTAATAATGGAAGCTGGTGTAGAAGGAGGAAATGCAAGCAGATCCATCATTCAACGGTCTTTGAGATAAAAGAAAAAAAATAATAAAAATAAGGCTTTTGTTTGCTAGGTTTGTTCTAAACATGTCATGAACCCACCCCACCATCCGAACACCACCATTCTCCCGCTGCCACCGCCGCCATCACCTATTGCATCAGAGAAACACTTGTAATGGATATTAAGGCCTTTGTTGTTTGACAAGATGAAATTTGAGTTAATCTATCGGTGGGGTTTCTTCCTTGAATATCATATCATCCCAGACATTAAAAACAGAAGGGGATAAGCAGATGAAGATGGCGGAGGTGGTGGTGATGATGGCGGTGTTAGTGGGGGGAGAACAGTTTCCCTTGAAAATGATTGTTTAGACAATTTACTTTTGACATCTGTTGAAGGAAAGAAGCTTTTGTTTATACTGGTGCTTGACACTATCTTTGCCATATTCCCTTAGGAAAACTAGCATTGCATCATAGAATTCATTTTCAAGAAATATTATTAACATCAACAATTCTTCAAATCCTCACAAATTCTTCACGCTTTACAAAATTCAAGAAATGAGTAATCAAGAAATGTTTTCTTAACAATTAAAAAAAAACATACATACATATATATATATGTGTGTGTGCGTAAATAAAATTTTAAAAATCCTATTAATTTTAAAGCGAAAGGCGTTTTTAAATGTTTTGCAAAAATAATTCTTTGTATTGGCTTAGAATAAGAATGGTAATAATTGATGTGAAATAATTACTTAAAAAAAGCAGCAAGCAGATATGAAATGCTTAAAGAGGGAAGATACAATAAAACAGTAATTTATAAAATGCATCCATAATATTGCTTGTTTCACAATAATATCTAACAGGAAAGATGAATTTTTAATTAATCATAATGATTTTTAATACACATAATTATCACCAGCATCATTCACAGAATTTACAAATATTTTCCTATCAAAAGCATGTGCTGGCCAAGTATGTTGAATATTTTACCTTCTGTTTCAACCTGGCTACTCTTATTTGTAGACCCCCTAAAATCCTCAGTTGAATTTACTTGACGCCTCTCTGGGCTATTCTCTACCTCATAACACTATCTCACCCAACAAAAAGCCTTAACACAAGTGATTTTCAACATGGGTCCATGTGACTCCTAGCAGGGTGGGCACTGTATAAGATTTTTGGGGTCCACACAAGCAAAATAGTAAATAGGGAGTCCACTGTAGTAGTTTAAGGGTTCATGAAGAAACTTCGCTTTAGTTGTAGTTATTGCAAAGAAGCAACTCAGTTTCTTTCCCTAATGTTTTATACAGGTTCCCAGATACTGAAACACATGTGTTCCCTCAGAAAGAGTTATTGCATACCTACACAAGTGAAAAACCAATCCCAATACTTGACAGATATTTATTTTATTGACTCCCTGAAAGATGAAACCCAAAGTTGACCCTGGCAAGATTTAAAATTCAGAATGCCAAGAAACGTAACTGAATGCAACGAAGTATTCTGTCCAGTGTTTCGCTCATTCTGCTTTGCACTGCAATAAAAATTTTCTTAAGTGGAATAAAGACGGTTGGAAAGGCACTTAATTGAACTTCAAAAGGCTTTGTGGGAATAGAACACTAATTGATTAGTATCACAAACTATATTAAACAGGCAAGGTTGAATACGCTCAACTGGGAAAACTATAATGGACTGACTCTAATTGGCTACAATAGGAAAATAGTCAATTAATGGAGAAATCATGCAAAGACAATAATAGAGTTACAATTAAGCCGTGTAAGAGACAGATCTAAACATGACATTTGATAATAACGGTAACAACAATAATGATAATTCTAATTCTGGCACAAAACCAGCAATTTTTGAGCGGAAGGCTAAGTCAATTATATTGACTCCAGTGCATAACTGGTACTCGTTTTCTCAACCTTGGAAAGAACAAAAGGCAAAAAAGAAGAAAAAAAAAAATCAACCTCGGTGGCATTTGAAATCAGAACGTAAACAGCTGAAAGAAATTCCATGAAGCATTTTTTTGACACTCTAATGATTCTGCCAGTTTACTACGTTTCTAATAATAATAATAATAATAATAATAATGATGATGATGATGATGATGATGGTGATGGTGATGATGATGATCTTTCGTACTAAAAGCACAAAACCTGAACTTTTGAGGGAGGGGACTAGTCAATTACATTGACCCCAGTGTTTCACTGGTACTTAATTTATCGACCCCAAAAGGATGAAAGGCAAAGTTGACCTTGGTGGAATTTGAACTCGGAATGTAAAGATGGACAAAATGCCTCTAAGCATTTTGCCCAGGACAGTAACAATTCTGCCAGTACACCATCGTAATAATAATAATAATAATAATAATAATAATAATAATAATAATAATGAGTTCAAATTTTGGCACGAGGCCAACAAGTTCAGGGGAATTTGTTAGTCTTGACTGTTGAATTGAATGTCAATTTGGAAACTTAAAATAATTATGCATCGACTTGCATGAACAGATAGGTCCCTTGTTGTTTACTGCTCATTGAATTAAAATGAGGCAGATTTTTATGGCTGGGTGTCCTCCCTGTCACTAACCCTCACCTGTTTCCAAGTAAGGTAATATTTTTCTGTGGCCAGACATGTTTTCATGGAAGACTGAAGATAGCCACTGCTTGTATGATGGTGACACTCATTTACAACAATCATGCAATATGGAGACAAAGTTGGCCCAGAGCTATGGTAGAAGACACTTGCCCAAGGTGTCATGCAAAACCACACAGTTGGGAAGCAAACTTCTAAATCACTGGTACACACAAAATTATTTTCATAAATTCTTTTATTTTCAGAATTAATTAAAAGAAAAGCAATATATTTCAACAGAAATATGACAAGGAAAGGGTTAATAAAGACAAAGTTATTTTACCAAATTAATTGAAACAAATGCAATCTAGTTCAAGAGAAATATGGTAAGAAAAGGGGTTAAGTAGTTCACTTGGAGCAAGGATGTGGATCAAACAAGCAATTAGTGCATTCCAATGAAATCAATCAATATTTATCTCATACAAGTGAAATAAATATTGACCTGATTTAATGAACAGGGGTCAAATAAATCGTCTTTAAAGAAAAACAAAGTGTCTTTTCAAAGATGTTTTTGGGGGGGAGGGGGAATAAACTTTCTTCTGCCTCCTCTCTTCATTTAAACTGATTCTTAAATTTCAAATCCAGCCAGTCATATATATTTATAAGTAATTGTGTTAGTACCTCCAACTAATAGTATGTCATCATTAAATATAATTACTTTCTTTAGCCGGCTGGCTTTAGAGCATTCGTTTCTCTTCAACAAATAGTGCAATGCTTTTCTTCAACATTTTTAACGATTTTATTTCTTTCTTTTACAAAAACTAATTGTGCCCACGGCAAAATTACTTGTCTTATAAGAAGCTTCTATAAATTTTTAAATTTCATTACCTCATTAGATAGAAATAATTATACCCGACTAAGACAATAAGAGGACAGTGGAATTGGCACAGCCTGGGTACTTTTGGTGACCCACCGTTCTCAATTTCAATGGCACCATGACCAGCTTAGCATTGGTAACTAAGCACCGGTATTACACTGGAGTAAATTAAATTGATTACACAATTTTTACCCCAAAATTGGACTAAAAGGATAATTAAAAATATTTTAAATATTTATTATAATCTTTCTTGCATCCAAATGGAAACAAAGAAAAACAATCATATAATAGAGCAGCCTTTGACCTTTTAAGATGGTGAGCTGCCCAAATTATTAGCATGTTGGACAAATTGCTTTGCAGCATTTCTCCTAGCTTTATGTTCTGAGTTCAAATTTTGCAGAGGTCAACTTTGCCTTTCATCTTTTCTGGGGTTCATAAAATAAGCACCAGTCGAGCACTAGGGTTGACACAATCGACAAGTCTCCACCCTACCTCCATCATAATTTCAGGCCCTGTGCCTGCAGTAGAACAGAAAAAGAAAAGGAAAAAAAAAAAAAAAAAAAAAAAGATAAAAATGGGTAGCCTTTGTCAGCCTTGCTTCGCTTGAGAGAAAACTACAAGTTTAGCACAAATGATAAGCACGACCCCAATATCATCTGGGATTACATTGCTGACAGTCAAGTAATGTTTAGTGGATAGGTAACAGAGTGCTAGTGAAGGTTTGCTCTATTTAGTTTGATGTATATCATCTTTTTGGTGATGATTACAGCAGAGTGGTGGGTGGTAAACTGGATTTGGTGAGTATGTAGTGAACCCAATTGTTTGAAATTCAATATATATATGTTTGGTAACCAAGTACAGAATTTGAATTTATCGTCATTATCAGGACCATCACCACCACCGTTTTAACATCCAATTTCCCATGCTTGCATGGGTCAGACAGAATTCGCCAAGGTGGATTTTCTATGGCTGGATGACCCATCTTATGCCAATCCTCATCTGTTTTGATGCCAGGTAATATTTCCCCCAAAGCTGAACATGTTTTCATAGACGACTGGAAACGAGCTATTCTGTAAGATTTATAACTATTCAATGATGTCAAGACAAGAAGATACAAACACACACACACACATATATATTCATATACACACATACACAAACGTATAGACTCTCACAAACACACATGAATGATGGGCTTCTTTTGGTTTCCATCTACCACATCCAATCACAAGGCTTTGATCAGCCTAGGGCTATAGTGAAAGACAAAATGTTATGTAGTGGGACAGAAAAAAACCCATATGGTCAGGAACTTAGCACAACCATGCTTGCATCTACAGGAAGTTGTAAAAGAAAAAAAAATGATGTTGGCGCTACTTTTATGTGTATGAATTGTTTATGTTTATTTATAGCAGATAAAAAAAACATAAATTGTTCTTGTTAAGAATTTCCAGAAAGAAGTCTGAAAGTAAATATTTTAAAACTGTTTCATTGAATATGGAAAACATTATTTTGGAAAGTTTCTAAATTTGTTTTGGTTTGCAGTAGAAAAATTAAGAATCCAAATAACAATGGAATAAATATATAACAGACCCAGTTACTATTTGTAAAATAATGCCATCTTCCCTTAGTCTTAATTTAGTATTTAAGTAAGCACTTAGAATGTGTTTGGTATCTTAACTATTTTGTTACCATATTTCTGTTAAAAAAAAACACTACCATTATTTCAATTAATCTTTAAAATGATGATGAGTTTAGTAAAATAACTTTGTTGTTATTAAGATGGTGTTTGAAACATAAATTAAAATGAAATTTTGATGGAAGGTTTTAATTTCGATTGCTTTGTCCCTTTGGCATTTAAATTATGCTGTCAAATGTAACGTTAATTTATTCATGTTTTGAATTAGTTGGGCTCAAGAGGGTTATAAACACTGTTTGTAGCTTTGTTAACTTTTTACAGGCAGACTTGAAATTTTGTCAGCTTGTGTATGAAATACTAATGGTTTTAGTGTGACCTGATCCAGCCTCTCATGCATATCCTACAATGTCATTCTAAAAATATACAAACACACCACTGAAATCTTGAAGCTGCAAAAATAATGTGTGATTAATTCAAAGCAATATGAATAAATAAGCAATACATCTGACAAAAAAATCTGAACACTAAAGGTTAAAATGATTGAGGATCAAATCATGAAATTTGCATCACAGAACCGAGGGCCATTATGTCTCATATGTTGAGTGTATGACAATAAGGAGAGGCCTACAGTATTGACTTCTGTGTATGCAGAACAGAGATTATTGAGTGGGGTACGTAGAAACAAGTTCTGTGCATCAGCAATGCTTATATGTGTGGTGAGCAAAAGTAAATCTATGCTTGTACAGCTGGGACTTCAGTTTTTAATACGTTACAACATGATAGTGTGCAGCTGTGTCTGGTGTGACATGAGAAGATGTGATTCTGATGTCACCGGTATAATATAATAACATATGTGCATTATGTGGTAGGTGTCGAGGTGTCATGCAATATAAGAGAGAGGAGACAGTTGAGGGACCATTTTTGGACAACTACAAATCTTTGAGTTTCTGTTAGATGATAGGTGTACAGCTACTGTCTCAAGATATGGTTGACGAGGCCAGCCATGATTTTTTAAAATAATTATTTTGTATTTAGCTTTTCTGTAATTAATGAAAATAATTGGATATCAACATTTTACATCCAATATAAATTTTTCTGGTTTGGCTTGCCAAAAATATGACTCTCTGTTTTCCAACATTTGGCAAAGTCTCTAAGTTTTAACAAATTGATTTCATTAAAAATCTCATTCATGCCTAATAAAATATCGCTAGTGTGTGTGTGTGTGTGTGTGTGTACATATGTATAGGCACAGGTATGGTTGTGTGGTTAAGAAGTTTGCTTCCCAACCATGTGGTCTGGGTTCAATCCCTCTGTGAGACACCTTGAAGAAGTGTCTTCTACTATAGCTCTGGACTGACCAAAGTGGGTTTGGTAGATGAAAACCCAAATAATAGGGGGTGGTTGGAATAGGCAGGTGGCTTGGACATTTGCTTAAATTCATATAAGCGGGTGGGTTGGAATAAATGGGGATGGGTGGGAATCAGTAATTGTATAATGTATGTACGAAAATTAGGAAAAAAGCATCTTAAAGTACATAATACGATACAACGAGGCAAAAGAAATTAACAAGAGGCAAGTGAAATTAGCACATACGTGTGCTTGAAATGTTCACTTTAGTTAAGATATACGTTTGGATAATAAAATAAGACATTTGTTAATTGGTTATAATATAGTTGTGCATTAGTGGAGGTGCAATCGCCCAGTGGTTAGGGCAGCGGACTCGCGGTCATAGGATCGCGGTTTCGATTCCCAAACCGGGTGTTGTGAGTGTTTATTGAGCGAAAACACCTAAAGTTCCACGAGGCTCCGGCAGGGGATGGTGGCGAACCCTGCTGTACTCTTTCACCACAACTTTCTCTCACTCTTACTTCCTGTTTCTGTTGTGCCTGTAATTCAAAGGGTCAGCCTTGTCACACTCTGTGTCATGCTGAATATCCCCGAGAACTACGTTAAGGGTGCACGTGTCTGTGGAGTGCTCAGCCACTCGCACGTTAATTTCACGAGCAGGCTGTTCCGTTGATCGGATCAACTGGAACCCTCGACGTCGTAAGCGACGGAGTGCCAGCAACACAGTTGTGCATTAGTGCAAAACACTTGGTTATAATATAGTTACTGCAACACTTGGTTATAATATAGTTGTGCATTAGTGTAAAACAGAAACAATGTATACAACTGGTGCAGTTATGCATTTTGTTAGAAGAGTTATTGTTCTTGTACACTTGATGTCACTCCAATTGACGTGTTCTTAAGCTTTGTTTTGAGGATATATAAACACATAAATTACAATCTACACCAGTTTATTGTTTCTCCTCCAATACTAGCTTTCATGTTGTTCTTTATATTTTAAAACTAACCCAGTCAGAGAAAGTAAATATCAAAGGGATCAGTTTCACACATAAGATATGTGTCTGGATGGGTATGTATGTATGTATGTATGAGAGAGAGAGAGAGAGAGAGAGAGGGAGAGAGAGAGGGGGAGAGAGAGAGAAGGAGAGAGAGAGAAGGAGAGAGAGAGAGAGAGAGAGAGAGAGAGAGAGAAAGAAAGGGAGTGTGTGTATGATTGTATGTGTGTATAAGTACATGTACAGACAAATACTTATATATGTGTAATATGTATGTATTCAAGTCTGTGTATAAATACACACACATTGGAGCATGATGCAGTCCTTGGACCCCTAGGATTCTAGTAAACCCTTAAATGATGATCGCACACACACACACACACACACACATATACAAATACACATGTGTAATATGTACATTTGTGCATATGCTAGTGCTAACATGCTATCTTCAAGATAGCAATGTGTTCTAGGAGATGTTTCACTTTAATTAAATTTATTCATCTAAGTTATCCCCTTTGTAGAGTGGATTTCACTTATCATCTTAATTCAATTCATACATTTGCAGTGATTCAACTGCCAATATTCTGAGCAGAATTGGAGTTGCAAATTGGATTTATTATACATTATACCGGAAATCTGGAAGATTCTCCCACTTTTGAAACGGTGCTCTTGTGAAAGTTTTTCTGTACTTTCAATATACAAGCATGAATTAGACATGTCTTAATACACAAAAGTGTTTTAAAAATCATTTCCTGTGGATAAGATGTGTTCCTTTAATTGGTTCAACTGATTTCATATTCAGTGTATTCTGTTATGTGATATCGTGTGATGTATAAAAAGGAAAAACATCAAAGTTACAGTGTCGGATAGACACCTCTTCTCTTCCAATAAATCACAGGAATATTGAAGTTTGGAGCTGACAGAATAATTAATACATTTCACAAAATACTTAGGTGACATTTCTCACAGCTCTTTACATTCTGAGTTCAAATCCTGCTCAGGAAAACTTTGACCCTATTGAGGTCAATAAAATTAAGTACCAAAGGTGTGGTTGTGTGGTAAGAAGCTTGCTTCCCAACCACATGGTTCTGAGTTCAGTCCCACTGCATGGTACCATTGGTAAGTATCAACACAACTTTCTCTCACTCTTTCTTCCTGCTTTTGTC
The DNA here is from genome assembly GCF_046866305.1 of Octopus bimaculoides. Classification (NCBI taxonomy): domain Eukaryota; kingdom Metazoa; phylum Mollusca; class Cephalopoda; order Octopoda; family Octopodidae; genus Octopus; species Octopus bimaculoides. The sequence continues at coordinate 6,992,439 of NC_142946.1, forward strand.
GTATCTGTATTTCAAAGTCACCAATAAGCTTAGAAATATTACAAATACCTTCCAAAATAATTATACTGACCCCAAACGCACATGTCAACAGCACAAGTTCACTGTGGAAACACATGGTTTGGGGTTCAGTCCTGGCATGCGGCACCTTGGATAAATGTCTTCTACTATAGCTCCAAGTCAACCAACACATTGTGAGTAATCTGGTAGATGGAAACTGTGTTGAAGCCCCATTGTATATATGATCCATGGCCCTATATGTGCCAGCAGCCTGGTAGTTAAGGATCTCCTGGCATATAGGACCACATTTCAATGGCTCCAAAAAAAAAAAAAGTAGGATGTGATTTGAGAGATATTCTGGTTCCCGTTTCTAGCACATAAAAGTGCTTTTACTGATTCACCAATGGGTTTTGTGCATTTTGTGGGCACTCGCAGATTACAAAGGATGTATGGATATGTATGCTGTGTGTGGGACAGAGAGATGGAAGGAGGAAGGCGGGGGCTGTGTCGGTGGGGGTACAGAATATGAAGCAGCTGTATTGAGCAAGGGAGAGGGGTGTTCTAAAACTATAAGCATAAAAAAAAATAACAGCAACAGCGATAATAATAATAATAATAATAATAATAATAACAAAATAAAATAAAATAAAAGGATGGACTTCCAAATCAGGAAAACGACAATTGTTTTCTGACCATTGTTTCTACAATTAGAACGCCGGCAACACGAAGTATATTTACATAACTACTTTGCAAACAGACAAAGCTATAAAAAAAAAAAAAAAATAAACAATAATAATAATAATAATAATAATAATAATAATAATAAAGAGAGAGAGAGACACTTAAAGACAACAGAGAGTAAACTCCACAACACAACAAAACCAAACAATTAACTCCTTTAACTCCAACTTGCAACTACAAGCACAAATTAACACACACACACACACACACACAGACACACAATCTCAGTCCAGACTTTTAATATGTTAGTCAATATCCTCTTTCTCTGTGAGCTTCTACATGGTCACTAGAACCACAAGAAATAGCAGCCAAACCACTCTACCATGTTCTCCCACTTATGCACCTGAAAAGGACCGTGTTGGATAATGTAGTCCCAGATACACTGTGCATATGAATATGGGGGGGAGGAGAGCATTTCTGTATGGAGAGGCATGGCTGTGAAGTAATTAAGAAGCTAGCGTTGCATGCATGTGGTTTTGGGTTGACCAATAATGCCTTACGGGTGAATTTGGTAGACGGAAACTGTATGGAAGCCCATCACATATTACATACATACAAGTCACATGGTTATGTGACTGACCAGACTATTGCTACCAGACTTGTTACACATCGCTGGTCACAATGCGCTTTGCATCGTTTTAGTTTTTGAATGATGCCATTGCAATGGCGAGGCAAACAGGTCAACATTCCCCCTGAGCAACCTGGAGCAATGTGAAATGAAGTGTTTTGCTCAAGAATACAATGTGATGCTCAGTCTGGGAATTGAACCCACGATCTAGTGATTGTGAGTGCAACAGCCTAACCACCAGTGACGTCACAACTGACGTCTACAGCTGAGCGACCTGGAGCAACATGAAATAAAGTGTTTTCATCAAGAACACAACACACAGCCCGGTCTGGGTATCGAACTCACTACCTCATGATTGCAAGCTTAATGCTCTAACCACTCTAAGTGTTAGTGGGTGGGTGCCTTTTACATGTGACCAGCACCAGCCACAACTACAATTTCACTTGACTTGATAAGTCTTCTCAAGCACAGCAAATCCTCAAAGGGCTGGCCAGTTTAAATGCTAAAATGTCAATACTACAACCCCCATCTTGATAATGACAATTAATTTACTAGAACCTCCATTTTTTTCCGTCCCCCCACCCAAATTAATTGAAACAAAAGAAATGTGATGGATTCCATTGGAACTCGCAAGCAACTGCAAGAAGAGTGCACACAATATTTCTCTGCCTATAATAACCATGTCACCAAATCAACTCACTTTTGATGGATAACTGAACAGTATGAGATATATATTGTCTTAAAACCCGAACCAACACAAACAGATTAATAGATTCAAAGGTAGTTATTTATTCATTTTGCATATTTTTACATGCATACCCACCACATTCTTCTTATTACCCACCTCTCTCTCTCTATCCCTCATTTTCTCCCCCACCCTCTGTACAGATAATATAGATTTTTTTGTTTTTTTTTTGTTTATTGTCTGCATTTCCATCCAGAAAGAATAGCAAAACGTCTGACAGACTTGATGGTCTATTTACCGAGATGAAACAACAACCAGTTAAATATAAACTCAGCAAACATTTTAATTCATAAAAATCAGACATGGAACTGCTTTGAAGGTCTTGTGTAATGTGAGGGAGGGAGGGAGGGGTGGGTGGTGGCTTGGTATGAGACAATATCAACAACAACAACAGAAAACCCAACTGATAAAAAAAGTATAGTAGACTGAACGATGACTATTGTTCAAGAAAAACCTCACATCGATAATATTATATGATGTGAGCAGAATGAAAAGAAAAGCACCTAGCAACAGAAATTTATTTATTTATTTATTTTTAGTTTATTTATTTATTTATTCATTCATTCAATTACTGTATTAGATAATAAATGATGAAATATCAGCTCAATTCAACATTTACAGCAGCAAAAGTACTCTGGGAGCTGCTGTGAATTTCACAGTTTTCGTTTCATTAGCAAATATATAGTAACGCACACATATATATGTATATATATATATATATATATATATATATATATATATATATATATATATATATATATATATATGTATATATATATATATATATTGAAACTAATATGAGAAGAGATGGAAGATTATTATATGAATGATATAGCTAGACAATGATATCTGTTTATCTTATTTTACAGATTGATAATTTTAGCCACCAGATCTGAAAAAAAAAATCTCAGTTCATTTCAAGAAAGCAATATAAAAATAAAACTCTACTGATTATAATTTGGAATTCAGGAAAAAGTACAAATTATGAATGATCTTTTGCATGTATGCAGGCGTGGCTGTGTGGTTAAAGTTCTGTTTCCAAATCGCATAGAACATGGTTTGGGGTTCAGTACCACTGCATGGCAGCTTGGGAGAATCTCTTCTCCTTCTGTCATTGTCTCTGTCAGGCCAACTGAAGCCCTGTGAGTGGATTTGGTAGATGGAAACTGATAGAAGCCCGTCCGCAGGCATGGCTGTATGGTAAGAAGCTTGCTTTCCAACCACATGGTTCTGGGTTCAGTCCTACTGTGCGGCACCTTGGGCAAGTGTCTTCTATTATAGCTTCAGGCCAACCAAAACCTTGTGAGTGGATTTGGTAGATGGAAATTGAAAGAAGTCCTCTGTGTGTGTATGTTACTGTCTCCTGCTTTTGACTTTGCATGATGGTTATAAATGAACATCACCAACATGAGATCAGTGTCCTTCATTTCCAATCTTCCCCAAAAGCATGTCAGGCCACAAGGACATGTCGAACTTACTCAGAAATAGGAGAAGATTGGCAACAAGAAGAGCATCTGGCCATAGAAAAATTCAATGCCCCAGCACACACTACCAATGTGACCAAATGCAAACTTGGGAAGCTGGAAGCACTGCATCACCTTACATCAGAGCCTAGATGTTGTGCCAATAAATTACCACCTTTTCTGAACCATGGCTCATTTCCTGCACATATGGAGGTTTAACAATGTGGATGGCATTGAAAATGGGCACAGGGAATTCTTCACCCGAAACCCAGCCAAATGGTATAAGTATGGTATTCAGCTTCTGGCACAATGATAGTAACTAGCAGACAATAGAATATGATAGGATATGTGTTGTTGTTGGCACTCCGTCGCTTACGACGTCGAGGGTTCCAGTTGACCCGACCAACGGAACAGCCTGCTCGTGAAATTAACGTGCAAGTGGCTGAGCACTCCACAGATACGTGTACCCTTAACGTAGTTCTCGGGGATATTCAGTGTGACACAGTGTGACAAGGCTGGCCCTTTGAAATACAGGTACAACAGAAACAGGAAGATAGAATGAGAGAAAGTTGTGGTGAAAGAGTACAGTAGGGTTCGCCACCATCCCCTGGCGGAGCCTCGTGGAACATTAGGTGTTTTCGCTCAATAAACACTCACAATGCCCGGTCTGGGAATCGAAATCGCAATCCTATGACCGCGAGTCCGGTGCCCTAACCACTGGGCGATTGCGCCTCCACGATGGGATATATTTTGATGAATAAACGCTTTTTGTATGTAATTTGTTTGAACTATTAATTAAACCTTGAAATACGAATGTGTGTGTGTATGGAAGCATACAGTTAGGTAAGTATGGATGTGTGTGTGTGTGTGTGTGTGTGTGTGTGTGTGTGTGTGTGTGTATATATATATATATATATATATATATATATATATATATGTATATACACATACACACACACAAATGATATATGATAGATATATCATATATCAAAATGAAATTTCTGCCTTAAGTGAGTCTTTATTAGCTCCACAATATATTAATTAGATAAAGAAATTAATGTACAAATTGCATGGTGATTGCCAATCAATTGAATAAGACAAGAGCCAGGAAGTTAAGTATAAAGTTTCTGTTATTGACCAGTTCCACTTCATATAATAGCATCGGAAGGAAAGTAAGGAAAGTAGAGCAACGTCAGCTTTGTCACCAGCCTTAACAGAATCTGCTACTGCCAATAGATAATCCAATAATCCGCTCTGTGATGAACCTACAGGAGTCTCATTTTCCTTCAATACCCTAGAGTAATGCATGGTTGTATACATTCTATCTCAATTAATAGTGGAGATTGATTCAGGTTTGTATGTTTAATCTCTGGCAGGGAAGACAAAGAATAGACTATAAATATAGTGTTGTATGGAGAGAGAGGTGGTAGAGACCGTGAACGAGAGAGAGAGAGAGCTTGAGCAAAGGAGAAAGGACAAGGGAAGGAGAGAGCTTGAGCAAGAAAGCGTTAATAAGAGAGGGAGAGAGAGAGAGAGAGAGAGGGAGGGAGGGCTAGAGCAAGGAAGAAAGAATAAAAGAGGGACAAAGAACTTGAGCAAAAAAGAGAGAGAGTAAGATAGATAGATAGATAGATAGATAGAGAGAGAGAGAGAGAGAGAGATTAAGCCAAGAAAAGAGTAAGGGAGAGAGTAGAAAAGAGAGACAAATGAATTAACATAACAAAATAAAAATGCAACAAAAAAAAAATAATAAAATCTTGAATCGTAGAGTTAGATAATCTTCAGTTATAAGATGAGATGAAGAGGAGACAAAATGATGGAAAGTAAATTCTTTATTTTTTTGTTAAAACACCAAATCATTTTCACACAGATTGTTTGTTGACTTCTATGTCTGTCTTAACTCTAACTCCAACACTTAATACTTATACTTCCATTTGGGTAACTATAGCAGACTAATAAATGACATACAACTATTGATTCAGCTTAATGATTAAAAGCAAGCCATGCTTTTAAAACCTAGGCTGGAGACAACTGAGCAGAGCTAACCAATGACAAAGCTGCTACTTGGTTGCTCATCCTGTTCGAAATGGTGAGTCAAAAAGGGAATCCTTACAAGATTGCTTGAATCATAGCGTACCGTCTTCGTAAAGGAAAATATACACAGGTCAACTGTTGCTTCATACCAACCTTGAAAGAGGAGGGGGTGATTTTGGCATGATTATGATATTTAATGCATATGTCTTGCTTAATTTTGAAAATAATACTAAAATAACCGTCATTATTAACCCTTTAGCATTCAGATTACTCTATCAAATAGCATGCTTATTTATTCACATTGTTGTAAGTTAACCATGTGTTATTTTGTAGCTTTGAGATTTTGATGGGGTGATTGTATATTTTTAGAATGACATTGTAGGGTAGGTGTGAGAGGCCAGATCTGGTGAGTTAGAACGTAAAACAAGTAGAATATTTTGGCCACTTATCATCATCATCATCGTTCAACGTCCGCTTTCTATGCTAGCATGGGTTGGACGGTTTGACTGAGGACTGGTGAACCAGATGGCTACACCAGGCTCCAATCTGATTTGGCAAAGTTTCTACAGCTGGATGCCCTTCCCAATGCCAACCACTCTAAGAGTGTAGGCTGGTTTAAATGCTAATGGGTTAAAATGGTGCTGAAGGCAGCGAGTTGGCAGAACCGTTAGCACACTCGGAATGCTTAGTGACATTTTCATCTATCTTTATGTTCTGAGTTCAAATTCCGCTCAGGTCAACTTTGCCTTTCATCCTTTCAGGGTTGACGAAATATGTACCAGTTAAGTACTGGGGTTGATGCAATCAACTAATCTCCTCCGCACAAATTTCAGGTATATAGTAGAATAAATTATTAAGCTGGTGCTTGAAACATAAATTAGCAGGAAATTTTGATGGTAGGTCTTAATTTAGATCACTTTTTGTCATTATATTGTTTCAATTAACTTTGAAAATAATGGAGGATTTAGTAAAATAACTGTCATTATTCCGTAAAATAACTTTGTAGTTATCAACATGGTGTTTGGAACATTAACATAGAATTTTGATGGAAGGTTTTAATCGAGTACACTTTAAAACAAGACATTTGTATCATAAATTCAGGGGCAGTCTCAGGAAGGTTAAGACAGTAGGGGGTGATTTCAGGAGTGATTTGGCTGCTATTTAAACCATGTTGA
>NC_142946.1:7009161-7134161 GCF_046866305.1 Octopus bimaculoides
ACACTATTTTCTTTCACTCTTTCGGTATAAATCCCTAACACAGAACAAGCACTACACTACCTTAGCATATAATAATAATAATAATAATAATAATAATAATAATAATAATAATAATAATAGATTTTATTCGCCACAGGGGCAGATATAAAGTGGACATCAAAAGAACAACACAATGATAAACCAGACGCTCTAAAATATCATATACCACACACAGTAACCGTCACTACACACTACGCAAAACACATATCGCCCACTACACAACAAGGGAGCCTTCTGTGTGGACAGCTAGAAATAACAGCCAAATCTCCCTACGTTTCGTCACACAAAAACGAAAAAGAATAGGATAGAACGGTCGTGGCTTGAACATCTTAATTAAAAGTACGTTCGATCACAGATAACACTAAACCACAATAACATCGCCTACCACACAAAGGAGCTTTCTATGTGGTCACTCGGTCGAGATAGCTAGAAACAACAGCTAAATAATCCCCACACCACGTCTCGTCAAACATGAAAAAGACAGGATGGTCGTAGAAAAGTCGCTGGAAGCGGATACAGAAGTGGCATCACCTTCAGGCGACAAAACACTGACAGAATATACTCTACCAACTTTCTCGAAGACAGACGCCGAATTAAATCACAGTTTTATTTCATAAAAGCATCGACAGCAGAATTTAATATTTACAATAAACCGTTTTTTCTTTGTCTTTTAAATTTACAAAGGAATACAAAAGAATCAGCCTTGGTTTTTAGAACAATTTCTACATTCTTTAACTTGTCAAAGAATTACACAGCACGGGCGAGTATTGTGTATACACACACACATTATCATTTAATGTATATATATATATATATATATATATATATATATATATATATATATATATATATATATATATGCGTGTTTAGGGTTAGGGTTACGCCGAAAACGGGTGGTGTGCATATTCCCCACCCCGCCATATCTATCGATCTATATATATTTATGTGTGTGTGTGTGTGTATATATATATATATATGTCTTTATATATGTATGTGCATATATATATATCTATATGTATGTATATATGTATGTGTATATATATATATATATATATATATATATATGTATATATATATGTGTGTGTGTGCGTATATATATATATATATATATATATATAGAGAGAGAGAGAGAGAGAGAGAGAGAAATATTGTTGTAATCTGAATTACTAAAAATATTATCTTTGAAGAGCAGTTTCGCAGTGGCATGCGTGTTAATAATGTACACACACACATATACACACATGCACACGTGCTTGTGTGTATATAGTTGTGCGAATAGCTAAGAGTGGAGACAGATACAATAGAGACACATGAAAGGGAATCAAAATTCAATTTGATTCGGTTTTATGCATCGTTCCTGGCTGCATCTTAACACTGCCCATTAAAATATAGAAGCCTATTTTATATCGGTGCCCAAAATGAGCGTACGTGTTCATATACATACATACACACACACATATATATATATATATATATATATATATATATATATATATATATATATATATATATATATATATATATATATATATATATTCCGTTCTTCCATTCTCCGAACTTTCCATCTTTCCGACGAAGGGCTACGCCCGAAACGTCATACACTCTCTCTTTCCTTTCCTGAGCGTCCAATAATACTATCCATATCACGTCCTCACTTTGTTGTTTTTTTGTTATTGTGTTTTTGAACTATATATATATATATATATATATATATATATATATATATATATATATATATATATATATATATATATTTATTCATGCATATATGTATATATCTTATATATATATATATTTATTCATGTGTATGTATATATGTGTGTGTGTGTGTGTTTATATATATATTTGTGTGTGTATATATATATACACATACATACATACACACACACATATATATATATATATACACACACACAACTTTGCTAATAAAATATGCACTTAATATAATTGTGTATTTTGCCCTTCTATTTCATGTTTGTGTGTGTGTACATATATATGTGTGTGTGTGTGTAAAATGTGTTACTGTCACATTCAAACTCAGTTTGCGACACCTTAGTAATACATATTAAAGCAAACTGATGTTGCTGTATGCACAATATATCGTCCACCAAATACCAGGAAACATGATGGAAAATTTGAGGATAGCCTCAAACATATCGAAGAGGAATTAAGAAACCTAGATCAGAACATCAACATACTCTTCCTGGGTGATTTCAACCTCCCACATGTGAAATGGCCAGAAGGCCACCTCCTCTCTGGGATGTCATTGTATGAACAAAAGCATGTAGAATCATTATTTAAACTTACTAAAAAGCTGTTCATGGAGCAAGTGATACTCAGGCTAACCATGGGAAACAACATATTGAAACTATGCTTCACAAATAATGTGGACCTTATCCATAGTGTGAAGGTGGCACCAACGGCACTCTCAGATTACGACGTTGTTGAACTAACTATGTATAGTCCTGCAGGAACTGTTGGTATCTACCCTATCAGGAGGACTCAAACCTTATCCAACCTGAATTTCTACAAGGCAAAATGGGAATCAATCTGCAAAGAAATCCACAAACGAAACTGGTCCAACATTCTGTGTATGTAAGACATTCATCTGAAACCGAGCCAGTTTATAAACAGTGCAAGCTATATGCACTAAATATGTCCCAGAAAGAAGGGCCAGCACACCACCAAGCAAGATTCCCAGGGACAGAAGAGTCCTCAAAGATCTCAAAGCAGCTGAATAAGGGACGCTCCTAGAAATTGAAAACAAGATCAGACTCTCTCACAGAAGGGAAAGAGCAGAGAGAGGGAGAGAGAAAAAGGCCGTGGAAAGCATAAAAACAAATCCCAAAGCTTTCTATAAATTTGCAAAAGAAACAGCCACAATACAATATAAAATAGGACCATTGTTTCAAGGGAATGACTCGCTGACGGCGGACCCAGGAAGGATAAGTGAGCAATTTAAAAGTGTCTTCACTTCTCCCCTTGGACACATGCAGATAAAAAAAATCCAGCTGGAGGTACCAGCCATCAATTACATCAACATTGAGGAAACAGATGTAACAGCGGCCATACATGAAATGAGCTCATGTTCCGCCACTGGTCCTGATGGCTTCCCGGCTATTCTCCTAAATTCATGTAAGCACGCTTTAGCGAAACCACTTCAGATACTTTTCCAAAGTTTTCTTGCAAGTGGTAAACTTCCCAAAAAGCTGAAAGAAGGCATTATATGCCCTGTCCACAAAGATGGAAGCAGAGCAGAGGCCAAAAACGTCGGTGAGTTTCCATGGCGAGAAATAAACCGCGTTAAATAGATCGAAGCATGCAATATATCGTTGTTTATTATTTAATCCCTAAGATAGCAGTTCTAATCGAAAAGACATTCTAGCCGTGATCATTCAAAATTTTCAGTATATCTTTCAGACCACACTGGCCAATCTATCCTTCCTATTTTAGGATGGTTGGGTTTGGTTTTGAAGGAAATTTCAGCTGCTATTTCTTGCTGCAGGATCGACCGTGTAGAAATTTCCTTGTTTACTCAATTCAACCATGACAACCCCATCTGATTATTACTCCCCCCCACCACCACCACCAACAACATCTTGGTCACTATATCATTCAAATATGTACTTTCCTTCTTTTACACATGATAGGGTGTAGCTTGAGTCGATATTTCTAGCAAGACGGGCGACCGCTTATAGGCTTCTTCGCTGGAAACAATAGACGTTATTTTCAGTCTTTCGTCAAGCCCTTTTGGTTCAAAGGGCATTCCAACCACGACCGTCCAATCTCACCATCCTTTTCCCCACACACACTGCTTCTGTGACAGCCTTTATCCAAGGTTTCCTTTTAACATTTTTAAATGAGAGAAATTTAACTGCTATTTCTTCTAGTAGCCCACCACCACCACCACCACCGCCATCATATCTCTCTCCTTTGTGTCTTGGGAACCCAAAAAGAATAAGAGAAAAAAAAAAAAAAAAAAAGAAAAGAACGAAAATACAAAAAGTAGATTTCGTTGGCGTGCCTGATTGAATCCGGTTCTGAAACAAGGATGTTTCTATCATTTATTTATTTATTTATAGAAAATATTAATAAAGAAACCCACAAAAAAAAAATATAAAAGAAATAACGGGAGAAAACAATACTACTACTTAAACCGGAACAACTATGGTAAATTGAATGGTGGAGGCGACTGGCTAAACTTGCCAATCTTCTCATGAAGCCTTCCTCTCTACCGCCTGTAAATTCACATGTATTATAAAAGAGAGATGGCCTGGGATTTTTCTCTCTTTTCGTTCATTCATTCAGTCACTCATTCATTCATTCAAGAGTTAAAAGCACCAATCTACTCATAATTGTTTTTAGAGGATAAATATCACAAACATAATAGACACAAGTTCATTATATAAGCACCACACGGAAGATCATATAAGCACATATCCATGTATTTATGTATACACGTGTGTGTGTGTGTGTGTGTGTATTTTTTTGTGTGAATTCTCCCTCCCCCCAACCACACATAGATATATTATATAAATAATATAATATGTATATATTATATATACATAATATAATATATATATTTATTATATATACATAATATATATATATTATATATACATAATATAATATATATATTTACTATATATACATTATATACATAATATAATATATATATATTATATATACATAATATAATATATATATATATTATATATACATACATAATATAACATATATATATATATATATATATACATACAGAGAGAGAGAGAGAGAGAGAGATGTATATATGTATTAATATTAATTCATATTTATTTCAATATTTGTGCGATTTTCTACATATCTCTCTATATTACCGTATTCTAATATTGCGTAAATATTATTTAGAATACACATGGATATAAACCAGTCTCTCCTACCACAAGTGAATTGCTCATTCACTGAATTATATATCTTAGCGAGGAAATTGGCTAAATTTCCTTCCACAGACATTTGTACTCTTAACGCAAATCCACAGACGAAACCACCAGCGCGACACAATATGCGCGTATGCTTGGAGACAAAAGCTGGTCCATTTGAATTTACAAGGTGCTGTCCTTCTGATGAGATTTTCCCCACTCACAATGCATAGAAGGGGTGGTGGGGAGCAACCCGAGGCGAGGGTAAAAGATATTGGGAAGCAATTAAAAGGACCAAGTCTCTATCTATCGGACATCGGGTCACGCTCGTTCGTTCGGCATATCGAAAACACGTTAAGCGTACAAGTGCCTGTCGAATTTTTCCAGCTACTTCCACCTTAACTAAATGATTTAATGTACAGCGAATATATATATATATATATATATATATATATATATATATATATATATATATATATATATATATATATCAATGATTCTTTTTATGTTTATATATATATATATATATATATATATATATACACACACATATATGAACGTACGTACATTAATGATTATATACATATATATAAATGGCGTAACTACAGGGTTTATGCCATATAAATATATGTGTGTGTGTGTGTGTGTGTGTGAAAAAATATGGCCAGCCAAACATTAACTAACGGATCGCTCAAATACCTTAAGCAGATTAACACAATTTCTTTTACAAGGTTGATAGTGACTTCGTCAGACTGACGAAAGCAAATAGACCGAAACTTCGAAGTCGCTGCCAACCGTTTTCGCGCGCGCGCACGTACGAATGCGTGTGTATTTCCGCGCGCACACAATATGTACTTTTACGTCGAACTGCTAAAATGAAAATTTACGACCAACAGATATATAAAACACATTTTTAACAGAAACTCAATCACATTACACACACACACAGGTAGACAAACAGACAGACAGACAAAATATAGACGGACACGCACATGCATGCGAGGATCCACGTTTAACGCATGAATGGTTTTCATTTACTTTAGCGATCGACAATATACTTTTATAAATATCCTCTTCAGTCCACAAATAGATGGAGAAAAAAAAAAATTCTCCTTACAAATGAAATTACAATATTATGAATAAAGCAAAGGCGTTGAAAAGAAGGATTTCATTTTAATTTCACGCTTCACTGAATCATTGCCACCTGTCTTTTCACCACGTTTATTCTGAGTATTCCTCGTCTAAAGCTCTTAACAATCTCTTGCAGCAGAATCTCTACGGCCTTTCGTTTTCCTTGAAGCATCAACAAAATTATCTGAAACCACGTTGTTTATTTATCTCTAGTAACCCGAAGTCAGCTCTGACCTAGCAGACTTCAAGCCATGCAACCGTGACGCTCCTCCTCCAAGATGTAACGATGTTTAGGGACATATATATTTAAATGTTGTCCTTTTCTCTTTAAGATGCTAGAATAAAATTTGCGGGAGTTTAGTTCCTGTGTCTAGCAGGTCTAGGAGTGACTACTTCGAGATTCTATCGTGGGGTTCTTAGGAAACAAATTTTATAATTCATACGTAGGAATAGCTGTGTGGTAAGTAGCTTGCTTACGAACCACATGGTTCCGGGTACAGTCCCACTGTGTGGCACCTTGGGCAAGTGTCTTCTACTATAGCCTCAGGTCGACCAAAGCCTTGTCAGTGGATTTGGTAGACAGAAACTGAAAGAAGCCCGTCGTATATATGTATATATATATATATATGTATATGTGTGTGTGTGTTTGTCCCTCCAACATCGCTTGACAACCGATGCTGGTGTGTTTACGTCCCCCGCAACTTAGCAGTTCAGCAAAAGAGACCGATAGAATAAGTACTAGGCTTACAAAGAATAAGTCCTGGGGTCGATTTGCTCGACTAAAGGCGGTGCTCCAGCATGGCCGCAGTCAAATGACTGAAACAAGTAAAAGAGTATACATACACACACACACATCTTTCTCTATTGGCAAGAAATCTTGAAATAAACTGAATAATGACATACATAAGTGCACGCGTGCATATGCGTTATCAGTTCAAGGTTCATTTTCCCATGCTGACTACAGATATAGTTTGTGCATGTGTATGCGTGTATTTACATATGTACACATCATCAGTGGTTTATGTCCACTTTCCATGTTAGCATGGGTTGGACAGGTCATTGCTGCTCTCCTAGATGGGTTGAACAACTTCATCACATTCATAAGTTTCATTTTCGGCCTGTTTTTTTTTTTTTTACAGCCGGATACCTTTCCTAATGCCAACAATTTTGCAAAGTGTACAGGGGACATTTTTATCATGGTATTGGCACTAGAGAGAAGAGGGATGAGAACACATTGGACGGCCAGGGGTTTGGATAAATGGAGAGAATGACTGACAGATATCGATACCACATGTTCACCTGACATTGTGCACTTTTAGCCTGTGTCTTCTGAAGACACAGGACAACCAAAGGCTTGTGAGTGGATTTGGTAGATGAATAACTGAAAGAAACCTACTGTATACACACACACACGTATATATATATACATATATACATATATATATACATATATATATATATATACATATATACACACACACACGTATATATATATATACATATATATATATATATATATATATATATATATATATATATATATATATATATATAAATATATAGTAATCCCTCGACTATCGCAGGTGTTATGTTCCAAAACCATGATAGGCAAACCGCAATATGGGGAGGGATTACTCTCTATGTATATATATTGATTTCAAGTTTTGGCACAAGGCCAGCAATTTCAGGGAAAGGAGTAGGTTGATTACATCGACCCCAGTAATCAACTGGTACTTATTAATCACCCCTGAGAGAATGAAAGGTAAAGTCAACCTCAGCGAAATTTGAACTCAGAACATGAAGACAAACGAAACACTGTTAAGCATTTCGCCCAGTGTGCTAACGATTCTGCCAGCTCACCACGTTATTATATCTACACACACATATCATCATCATCGTCGTCGTTGTTTAATGTCTGCTTTCCATGCTGGCATGGGTTGGACGGTTTGACTGAGAACTGGCAAGCCAGAAGGCTGTACCAGGCTCCAATCTGATCTGGCAAAGTTTCTACAGCTGGATGCCCTTCCTCATGCCAACCATTTCGAGAGTGTAGTGGATGCTTTTTACATGCCACTGGCACGAGGGCCAGTCAGGTGGTACTGACATCAACCACGCTTGAATGGTGCTTTTTACAGGCCACTGGCATGGGAGCCAGTCAGGCAGCACTGGTAATGACCACGCTTAGATGGTGCCACTGGCACAGCAATATATTTTAATGAATGTATATATGTATGCATGTTTCTGTCTCTTCAACTGGATATCATATATTAATTGTAACATGATCACCACCACCATACTAATATGTCACCTTTCATCAATGTGATAACTGGCTTCTGAAAGTGTACTGCTTATGGACCCACTGCCATGGAGTACCTCAACATCCAACATTTAACCATTTTGATACCAACTCACTTGAGACTACCCTTAATTCTATGATAAAAACTTCCTGTTTTAACCCTTTAACATTTAATCCAGCCATACCCGGCCCAAATATTCTACCTGTTTTATGTTTAAACTGGCCAGATCTGGTTTCTCTCACCTACTCTAGAATGTCATTCTAGAAAATTAATTGCTACCTCATCAAAATCTCACAGCTACAAGACAATGCATAATTAATTCAAAACAATGTGAATAAATAAGCATTACCTTCGACAGAATAATGTGAAGGGTTAAAGTGATTTAAATGAAAACATTTCCTCAAATGCCTTATAGAGGCAAAGCTCAATAGATGGTTTCAAGTCTAGACTCATTCCTCCAGTGGCCCAGATATAACTGAAGCCTTCTCAATCCTGAAGTTGATTTTGAAATTTAGGGATCTATACTTGCAGACAGAGCTGTCAAGATATATAAAAGAATCGGCCACATTAAGTCCAACTCCTTGGACATATGTGGTTCCATCCTTGTCCATCCTCGAGCAGATGTAAGCATCATCTTAGTTTTCTTGAGAATTATCATTGCATGTTCAATAGCAGTAGTGGACAGGTTCATCATTTTCTGAATGACTCGTTTTGAGTGAGCCACAAGAACACAATCATCAACATACAACAAATTGTAAACAAGGGTTATAAAAGTGCTCGATTGAGACTTGAAATGATTGAGATTAACCCATCAGCATTTAGGTAACTCTGTCAAATATAATGCTTATCTGTACACTTTGTTTTGTCTTAATCATAGATTATCTTGCAGCTTCAGTATTTTGATTATGTAACAGTTTATTTTTAGAATGACATTGTAGGGCAAGTGTGAGAGGGCAGAGATGGCCAGTTTCAACATAAAACTGATAGAATATTCGGGCCAGATGCAGCCAGTTTAAATTGTTTACGTGTTGTGTGTGATAGTGGACAAAGATGTCTAGACTGGAGCCCTTGAAAATGCATGAGCAATCACCATTAGAAAAAATGACATGGAAAACAAAAAGCTGGCACAAGTACATCCTTCTGGACCACTGGAATCAGATTCTACCAAGTGCTATTTGAGCTGAAGTAGGCCTCCATACCAATATGAAGTTAGACAAACAAACCAACAGACTTAAGTGGCCACCCCAACTCTCTCGAGATTCTCCACAGTGCATATCTATTCATGACAGAATTTAACTACATTCCTCTCACACACTTGTGAAATGCTCCCCTACTCCCTACCCCCGATCTACTGTCCACATTCTCACTTATATTCACCTTATTGTACCTTGAGAGTTTGCTCTGATGCCTACCCTCCCCCCCTACCAAATTTATCTTCTTCCCACTTACTCCCACATGCTATGGGTTAGTCATGTGTCTCCTCTGTAACAATACACCTGCATGTGATCCTCTATCATACTTTATAAAGCCATCCCTTCTCAAATACACCCACCTCCACTTAACCGAGCAACTTCTCTTTTTCTTCTTTTTGTCCTGCAAGTCACTTGGTGGGCTCACTTAGTGCCAGCAACATGATAAAAGCATCCAGTGCACTGTGTAAAGTGGTTGGCATTAGAAAGGGAAACCAGCCATAGAAACCATGCTAAAGTTGACAGTGGAGCTTGATGCAGTCCTGCAGCTCATTGGATCTTGTCAAACTACCCAACTCATGCCAAAAGAAAAAAACAAAGGGTAAAAGGGAAGTCTGGACTGTAACAAATTCTTTTGCAACTGTCTGTGATGCTAAGGATCATATCTGTGGTGCCCCTCCCAAATCTAAATCTACACTGAGGCACTGGGACAATGATGATGGACCATACATAGGTCTACTGTCAATTCAGGTAAAACCTGGTGAATATCTTAACCAACAGTTAGAAGCAAAGAAATACCATAAAAGTTAACACAGTTGAGTTTGACACCTTCTCCCTTGTCCAGTGAAATCAGTGTAGTGTGTCTCCAACCGAGTGGAACTGGTGAACCATTGCCTTCATTGACAGTTACAGTGGTGGCAAGGTCAGCCGTTAAACCAAGCTTGGCAATCTCAGCGGGGACATCATTGGCTCTGTGGAGCTTTTCCTGGCTGCAGCAAGTCTTCTATGAATTCTCATCTATTGTTGATGGATTATGAAAAAAAAAAAAAGATCTGCAAAATACTCCATCAACCTTTTTCAGCAGTAGATCCATCTCTAGAATGGAGAGGAGCAAGTATTTGTTTTGAAGTCCTTTTTCGCTAAGGTGAGTTGAATGTCTATGCATATGCTCAACCATTACCCATTCTTCAGTGTCCTCAGTAAAGTTGGTTTATGGTGCTTCATGTAGTTCTCTGTAATCAGATATTGCTTTCTCAGAAAATTAGAAGCAATTTTAAGAACAGTATGTATACATGCATTTACATATACATCTATTTATATAAACACACATACACGCATTTACATATAGACATAGTTATACATATATTATAAATATACATATACAGTGAAACAGACATATGCATATACATATATGTGCATATAGTTATACATACATATGCACATACAGTTATTATACATAGTTATACATACATGTGCACATACAGTTATATATACATGTGCACATACAGTTATACACACATGTGTACATAGTTATACATACATGTGCACATACAGTTATAGATAGGTATATATAAACAAAATGTTATACATACACACATACAGGAATGTTGTCCTGAAAATAGTGCAAAAGTAGGCATAAATCTTTGGTATAGTAATTCTTCCTGTTCATCTCCATTGCAAGCAAACAATGACTTGTCAACAGAAGAACTGTAGTGCACCATCACCAAGTTGACAAAGGAATGGTGCAGGCTGTCCAACATCCACAGAAAGCTATAAGCTGTTTATAGGGACAACACTACTGACAAAAGTAATGTGCTTAGATGGATGAAGACGCTTGACGAAGGGGAAGCTGGGTTTAAGACAAACCATGCAATGGAAGACCACCACTATGACTACTGACACAAATCGCTAGCATGTGGACGAGGCACAATCCTTGAGCTTAGGGAGTCTGCTCTTATTTGATGAAAGAGTACAGACAGGTTTTTTTTTCTTCCTATGTGGTGATAGAGGATGGAAAATGGCTGTTTCTTTATAATACAGAAACAAAGGCTCAGTCCATGGAATGGTGTCACATGTTCTACAAGGCTTAAGAAGCTCAAGAGTCGGTCATGATGAGGGTATCATTTCGCTTGGTACTGGTACATTGAGACATCCAAAAAGCATAGAGAAGCCATCAAGGAAAGAGAGACCAAACAAGAATCTGAAAGCAATACATTCACTAGGACTACCCATATCTGACAACATATCAAGCAATCGGCAAATTCGACTGGCCATAATCCCCTAATCCCCATTCAACCCAGATCTGGACTCCATCTGACTTCCACTCGTTTAGTCCAACGAAGGACAGTCACCAGAGACAATGATCTGATGACACGGACAAAGTGAAAGTAGCTGTGAAGAAGTGGGTACAACATTGCAAATCTGAATCTTTCAAAGAGGGATTGAGAACAGGGTTCAACAACGGCACAAATACACAGCTTGCGATAGAGTTTGTGGAGTATCAGCTTTTTAGAAGGGAAGGACAACTCTATCAATATGTACAGTTTGAACAAACTATTTCAGATAATGAAAAAAGTTATGCTCACTTTTGGGACAAACTGCATATATTCATATACATACAGGGTGCGATGGGTAAATTGTTGCCATTTTATATTTTTAATTTCATGCATGCGCATTGTTTGTTTTTGATTTTGTCAACTACACAGTATAGTAGGGTCAGTTGGGCACCATCTGTGAGAAAAACAGCTCCATGACGCAATTCACTCTGCCAGAAATTAGGAAACAACATGCTGTACTGCTTGGCATTTGCACCGGAAGCTCCAGTACGAACATTTCAGAGTGTTTAGGTGTCAATCTGAGAACCTGTACGAAGAGTGATAAAAATCAAACATCCAGTCAACATCATGGCATTTGGAGTGATCACTAGTGATGGCGGTGTTATGCCTCCACTCATCTTCCCACACAGCCTCAGACTCAATACAGAGACCTACATCAAGTAGTGTGGAGGAGATAATGCTGCCCTGAGTCAAGGGGGTGACTGCTGGAAGACCCTGTGTCTGGCAACAGGACTCTGCACCATGTCACACAAGCAGGAGAACCCAGTCATGGCTGTCAGATAATTTCTGCGACCACATCACCCCTAACATCTGGCCACCTAACTCCCCCAGACTGCAAACCCCTTAATTGTTATGCGTGGAGCGCAGTTGAGCGAGAGACCAACAAAAGTCCTTGTAACACCAAAGATGAACTGAAGACAAGGATTATGGCAGCATTCACCAACTGAAACAAGGAGACCGTTCAGAAGAGTTGCAGGAGATTCCGAAGTCGTCTGGAGGCCATGGTTGAAGCCAATGGCGATTTTATTGAATAAATCTACTCTTTTGTATTTCCAGATAGTTTTATGTTACGTCGGTAAATATATCTGTTAAAATGAGATGTCAGTGTTATTTTCATTTTTGTGTAATTCAGATGACAATTTATTCACCACACCCTGTATATGCACATATATATATATATATATATATATATATATATATATATATATGTACACACACACACACAGAGAAAAAAGCATTAGGACCATGTAACCCATGCTAGCATGAAAGCCTATGAGTACAATGTGAAATAATGGTTTCAAATTTTGCCACAAGGGCAGCAATTTTGGGGGAGGGGACGAGTCGATTACATTGACCCCCCCCCCCTCCCCAGTGTTCAACTGGTACTTATTTTATCGACCCCGAAAGGATGAAAGGCAAAGTCGACCGCGGCGGAATTTGAACTCTGAACGTGAAGACGGGCGAAATGTCGCTCAGCAGTATTGCCCAGCGTGCTAACGATTCTGCCATCTCGCCGCCTTTACAATGTGAGATAATGATGTTGCTATATAAACATATACATGAACACACACACATTATGTAAATATATATATTATATACCCGCACATACATATATGCATACACACATATATATATACACGTTGTACACACACATATATATATATATATATATACACGCACGAAAATACATACATATAGATATGTATACAATTGTGCGCGCGCTCTGCATTTTTACAGTGGAATCGTTTTTTTGAAATGAGAGGAAGTTGGGGTGGGTGGAAAAAAGTGAGATTTTGTTTGATCTTGTCTCCTAAACCTTGCATGAACAAGAAAGTGAAACGAAATTGGATGTTGTGGTGTTCATGCCTGCTTTTCAACGGGAACCAGCAACGCATATGGAGAGAGAAACCGGCTTGGAAATATGCGAGGTTATTAAACGAAACGAACGTTTATCAACCAGGATTGCCGGGTCGGGGGTAGAAGACATGCAACTGCTCTTAGACAAAATAACAACAATAATAATGGTCTCTAATTTAGAAACCAGCAATTTTGAGGGAAGGGAGTCAGTCGATATCACCGACCAGTATAAGACTGGTACTTTATATATATATATATATATATATATATATATAATTTCTTCTTTCTACTAGAAGGCACAAGGCCTGAAAATTTCGGGGAAGAGGCCAGTCGATATTATCAATCAGTGTGCGTGACTGGTACTTAGTATGATCGACCCTGAAAGATTAAGTGCTAAGTTGAAATGTGAGATTCGAACTCAGAACAAAAAGAAATATAGCAAAGCAATGTTTCCCTCGACGACGCTCTTAAACGATTTTCTACCAGTCAAGCCCACCTCAATATTACTAACAATCATTTTAAACCAGGCACAATGTATATATCATGTATGAAGAAAATGCACTATCGAATCGGGTCCTTGTATCCGTTGCTGGCAATTTACTTCATCGATGTGAAATAAATGTCAAAAAGCCGAAAATAATTGTGATAATGATTCCTAAAAGAGACAGATACATTCTGAGAGCAGCGGTGGAAATGTCAGTCAAAGTAATTAGACAAACCGTATTTAGTTGGTACTTTTACTTTAATCAATCCCAGAAGGACGAAAGATATACACAGCCAACCTCGGCGAGATTCGAATTTAATAATTAATAACGATGGTAATGATTTGTTATATTTGCCACAAGGGCCCAATATACCGAGGACGATATCAAAGGATAAGATGCAAGACGCGAAAAGATGGGTTCATGTCGATCAAAGGGAGACATTGCAACTATAAGATAACAAAATGATATAAAAATAGGATTAAGTAAACTACATAATTAGTAAATAGGATCCCCAAAAGGCGGGATCATCCACCTAGAGTAGGTAATTCGGGGTGAAAACCTCGCACAAGAAAGAATACCGGATTATTCTGCCATCTCCAAGGCATGGGAAGTGCCATCTTTCCTCCTACTTAATAATCCTTTCTAATATAAGCACAAGGCCTGGAATTCGTGGGGAGGAGGACAGTCGATGGCATCAACCCCAGTAATTAACTGGTTTTTAATTTATTAATCCCGAAAGGATGAAAGGCAAGGTCGACCTCAATGGAATTTGAACTGAGAACATAGCGGTAGATGAAATACCGCTAAGCATTTCGTCCGTTTGCGGTTTAAGGCACAAGGCCTGCAATTTTGAAGGGAGGCGATCTGTCTCCAGTATATCGGCTTCAGGTACCTCACTTACCTTCATTACATTATCCCAAAGAAGAAATGAAAAGCGAAGTATATCTCAGCAGGGTTTGATCTCAGAACATAAAAGGACCAGAAAAAAAAAGAGAAAGAGAGAGATAGAGCAATTGCCAGGCATTTTCCGACGCTTCAACGATTCTGCCAACTAAATAATAATAATCATGATGAAAATGATGATGATGACTTTGTTTCTGAAATTTAAGGGAAAGGGATAAGTCTATTGCATAGACCTAGTGCATGAATGATACTTTATTCTATCGACCCTTGAAATGCAAAGCTGGCCCCGGCAAGATTCCGCCAGCGAAATCCTAATAATAGTAATAATAACAGTTTCTAATTTAGGCATAAAACTCGCGGTTTTAAAGGGAGGTGGTTTAGTCGATACCATCAATCCCCCCACCACCACCACCACCACCACTAGTATTTGGTTGGTACATTTTGTGGGCTCCCGAGGGACGATGAACGAAGCTGACCTCGGTGGGATTCGAACCCAGATCGTTCTGATAAAGCTTTAAATATGTAATGAAAAGGTGAAAAAATAAAGGAAATCTTGAAGTGAAAGCGGTTCACAATATATTCGGGAAATAGCTGAGGTATAAGACATATATATATATATATATATATATATATGAAACAAATAAACAAGCATCATGATTGAGGGGGATAGAGGAAAAAAAAGGTATGAAATGTGTAACTGAGGACATATTAAGGAATGCAGATGAAAAATAAAAGGCTTTAGAAAGGGGAAATCGAACAAAGGAGCACCAATAATTTATTAGGGATCGAAATATAGAATTGTAAACATGCGAGTCTCAAAGACTCTTATGTGCCGGTATAATAATAATAATGAAGGGGATGAGGAAGAGGACTAAACAGAATGAAAGAGAAAGAGTTGCCAGAGAAATTAGAAAGACAAAGAGGTAGAAAGAGAGGGACGGGAGAAAGACTAGTAGTAGTGAGTAAGTAGGAGGAAGGGGAGGGCGCTCTTTTTCTGCCATATTGAAAAACTAGCAAATGTTGGTTTATCCTTCGATCAAAGACATTGAGATTGTGTATTTCTGAGAAATGCTTACCTTCCGTAAATGCTATCAGTTATTTTGCTGCGCTTCACCGGGCGCCGCAGTTTGCCACTCTCGGCATTCCGTCTCTTCATATTCCAATACGAACCGATGTTTTCTCTCCTTTCTTTCAAGCGAGCTAGCTTAGAAATGACAAAATAACAACACTGTGTATGCGTATGTGTACGTGTGTGTGTGTGTGTGTGTGTGTGTGTGTGTGTGTGTGCCTGCCTATGTATGTATATGTGTGTGTTCTAGCGTGTGTGTGTGCGTACTTATTGTAATTGCTTGTTTTTGTTGTTGTTATTTGTCTCTTCAGTTTTTTTTTTTTAATTTGTTAAAATCGTAAATCCTCACATTAAACTCTCAACTAATTTTCCACAAATAAAAATCAAGAATTACGTTAAAAGATAAAACAAAAAACACAAGAAACAAGACAAAAATATATTCCAACGAGACTTGTACGAGATCCTGCCGCGCGTTAGTTTGACGTAAAAACAACCATTCTCAACAGCGTCTATTACAATACGGAAAGTTCCGTAAACCCAGCATTCACTACGTCAATTTACGTACATTTCCGTATCCCGTTTCGTTAAAGATCGTTACTTTCCGTAGTTGCTTCAAGAATATTCCGTATAAATTGCATTTCACCCATCTTTTCTCTTTCTCTCTCCGAAATTCTTCAGCTCTTCGCAATTATTTCCCTCACACCATGGCACTACACGTACCAAAAGCACCCGGCTTCTCTTCTATGTTAAAAGAGGGTGCAAGGGTAAGTTAACGAGTTATTTTCGAGGATTTCACTTTAAAATTTAACACAAAAACTTGAAAGACCATGTGAGCAGTCATTAATTAAATTCCAATTAATGGTGCTTGTCTTGTTTATTTCCTCAGTTTCTTCATTGTTATAATTAATTCTGAACACAATTTTACTCTATGATGTTGCCTCAATTACTTAAAAACATATTTTTACAATAAATTACCACATAAGACCTTAATTAATTAAATAAAAACCGCTTTCTTCCTCTCCCAATGGCCGGGGCGTGATGATAAATACCGCTTTTATAATTAATATCTAAACCATGCGGCCTCTTATTCCCTGTTACTATTAGAATTTCTACCTATTTTTATTTACTACATTTATAGATATGTGTTTTAAATTTTTATAATAATGTCATCTGTTGATTGCATGTTCTTGATTTTGCATGCTGTGTCATCTAAGCGGGTCATAAAGTTACCCATTGATGGAAATTATGAAGGCACCACATGGCATATTACATCTCATATCCATGCTTAACGACTGAACCCCATTTATTAAAAAGACTTTATTTTAAATTTTGTATTCTAACAACGGTACAGCATCTCAGTATATTGTTTAATGTCATCATCATTTACTCTGGTTCTCCCTTCCCCGCCATTTTGCCCTCTTCTTTTTATTTTATTTCGTAACGTTCGCTGACATGAAATATATATATATATATATATATATATATATATATATATATATATATATACACATACACATATAAAATCAAGGGTTCTTTTCGATCAGTCATGAGCAAACAGCGGCTCGTCTGATTAATGAGGCTCGCTTCTTGAAAAAGGTTCCCCCATGCCGGTCCTAGATAGTCTCTTGTCCTGTCCTGCCAGAAATACCAGCCACATCACATCCCACCTTGTCATACACTAAAAAAAAAAAAAAAAAAAAACATGACACCTTGGATGTTTTAGTTCTAGATAAGGTACTATTCAAGAAGAGTGGTCCCGGTGCGCGCTCTCGCGAATAGTACCCTAGATAATTAGGACGTGATGGTTACGGATGGAACTCTTTTTATAGTGGGTCTGTTCGATCAGGGTTACCCTGATAAACTGGCTAAACAAAAGAAAAAGACCGGCGATATTCTTGGTTATTTTTCACATGAATTTTACCGGGATCAATAAAATGAAGTACCCTTAATATACTGCCGATTAACTTTTCTCGTGCCCTTATTTAAATTTTCTGAAGTCACCGGACCCTTATCTTATAAAATAAGTTATGGGATTTCCGAGGGAAAAGCCATCACCTCGGTTCTGGCATTTTCTTGCCTGTAATGAAAGTAATTTCGAAAAATGCAGCAATTTTTATGCCAAATATCTCGAAAATGGCTTATAAGATCACCAGTGTTGAGTTATACTAACAGTGGTTACTAATAATTGCTCAAGTTCTTGTATTTCGTCTACTATTTGCACGTGGTTAGTTTTTGACGATACCTAACCGGTTCAGCTCGTCTGTCTTTGGGAGATATGGTTGCCTGTACTATTTCCCCCACTTGTATGAATGAATAACCGCCTGATTTATTCAAAGTTACAGGACTTATAATATTGACCATAGGGTTTGAGTTGCTGCGGAGATTGTTTTTGTGTTGTTGTTGAAAGTAAATTAAAGTAGTTGGCGTAAGGAAGGGTTTCTAGACCTGCTTATGCTATTTAATAAATGGGCAAGAAAACGGCGTTAATTTGTCTTTATAAAAGCAATGAATGGTTATATTTAAGCATTTAATTACCTGCTCGCAATTGTAGCAGTTTTCCCTCAAATGATACGTCACCATCTTGAAAAAAAGGTTTAATCGGATAACGTTGTGGAAGAGACAATCTCCAGACACTTAGAAGGGGATGGTTTTTTAAATTTTATTTATTCATTTCTTCCGTTCTAAGATTGATGTTGACATGTCTCCAAAAGACCTTGTCAATTAGAAACCATCTGAGCCTTTCCAAGTCATAGCACCTACATTGTTGTAGTCATCACCATGATTGTCCAAGTAAACTACCTGGCATTGAAATCGTCTATGATAGAACTGATAGAAAGCTCTTCAACTTCACAGACTAAGGAAACGGCCACATTAGTGCAAATTTGTAGTGAAGCCGACAGTCATCCTTTAGGTATTTGATGAAATGCATTTCTATTTTGGACTGAACGTCAATCCTAAGCTATCATGTATTGACCTTCAAGTACTTTCATTCACAATAGATGGAGAGGCTTTCAGAAGTGTTGACCACTTTCCATATTTCTCTTCTAATGCTGACATTGATGGCAAGATTCAGTACAAACTTGACTGTTTGAGCAGCCTTTGGATGCTTACTGGTAAGAGTCTTCAAGAACTGAGGTCAAGGCTGATTTGGGCTAAAACAGCAAGAAACATGTGCAAAAGATTCAAATTAAATAACCAAACAACAAAATTTTGCAAAGTTGTGGTGCAATCTCAATATCAAAATGAACATCTAAATTTAATAAGAAAGTCCTTTCCAGTTTATGCAAGTAAGGAATGAATGAAAGAAAGCAAAATGGTTATCACATATTCTATTTTTCAGTTTTACATGCTAGTTCTCTATAGCAGCACTCCGAAGTCTTTGTCCTCTGTTGATTTTTACAAATAAGCTTTTATACAAGTTAAATAAAGACCATTTGTCCTGTTCAGCTCCCTTACAGGGTTACTTGACATTTGTAGATTGTTTAAAAACTGCTACTGTTACTTTTTTTTAAAAAGAAAAAGACACTGACAACATTTGATGAACAAGCATGATTCAGTGAGACAGTTGTTCAACTTTTCTATTGTGTCTGGGGAGAGTCCTTCTCTTTTAATGCCTTATCTAACACACTGATTCGATTTCTACTTGTTTACTCGATTTTTTTTCAAAAATTTTTGTTGTGTCTTGAAACCTCTTCAATAGTCGTCCACGTGTCTACCTATCTATAAACTAGGCTGAGATATACCATGTTTAGAGCGATGAAGTACTTTTTAGGTGTGAATAGTTTTGTAGGAGCAAGCCAGTTGCTGGGGGAAAAAAATCAATGAATTTTAGCTGTTTGATCTATAATACCATAGGGTTTAATTTCTCTGTACATTTTTAGATGTTCAAAATAAATATAACGTTTTTGTTTTTTCAGAGTTATTAGTTTTTCTTTCCTGTTCATTAATAATCTGGAAATTAATTTGCATTTAATTTTATTTTAACAGCATTATATGGGCCTTGAAGAAGCTATCTACAGAAATATTGATGCTTGTAAAGAGATAGCGAAAACAACAAGATCTGCTTATGGTCCTCATGGTAAGGTGTAATACAATTTTCCTATGCTTTGAAAAGAACTGGCCAACTTGAATGGTAGACCTAATTGTCTTTCTGGTCAGCATAACCATCTAGCTTTTTGGTACACAGTATTGGGGGCATTTGTGTTGATTATTTACTCTCTGGATAACTTTGTCATCCATTCTTGAAGGCTTTGGGGCTCATAGGTATTGCCTTTCTTTCTCTGATAAAATTGTCCTTACACAGTATTATTTTGTTGTGTTTGGCGTTAGGAAGGGCATCCAGCTGTAGAAACTCTGCCAAATCAGATTGGAGCCTGGTGTAGCCATATGGTTTCACCAGTCCTCAGTCAAATCGTCCAACCCATGCTAGCATGGAAAGCGGACGTCAAACGATGATGATGATGTTTCTGTAATCTTTGATTTGCCTGTTGCAGAGTTCCTAAAATGACAGGTTTGTGCTATATGGGGAGGCGGTAGCAAGTCAGTGATAGTTATGACTGTTGATATGAAACTAATACTGGTCTATGTGTGCGTGGTTGTGTATGCACTGAGACATGTACAGAATGTCATGGTGAGGATTGTAGTATGGAATTTTATGATAGTCATGGTAATATGCTTAGTCCAAACCATTACCAGCATGGAAAAACTAGATGTCAAAATAAATATGAGGTATCATTGTCAGAAACATGATATATAATCAGAAACTGTAATTGATTTAAGAGAAATTTCGTGACTAAAGCTTTTTTAAAATATGCAAAAGGAGCTTTGATTACAGCCATCTGCCCTAAATTCATCCTTCTGAACATTACTGATGAATACCTGATATTGGGGAATTCCCTTTTGCTATCATGAGGCTTTTTTGGAGCTGGATTTTTTTATAGGGAGCATGCCCTTGCTTACCCCGACCTCGGTTTCCAGGCACGAATGGTCCCGAGACCAAGGCTTCTATCATGATTTTTAAGAAATGTGGTGGTTAACTAACTCTGGAACGCAGGGACGTTCCTCCCTGAGACCTCTTTCGGAGCCTTCTACCTAATTGAGATCAGATTTTGTTGGTTCTTGACGAAAGAGAAAAAAATAAGCATTTGATTTTCAAATTATATTAATATTTGACATTTTGCATATTTATTAGCTTTTCCTCTTTAAAAAAAATTTTTTTTTTTTTTTTTTAATTTTTTTTTTTACTTTTGCAGGTCAGAATAAAATGATCATTAACCACATTGAGAAACTATTTGTCACCAATGATGCTGCTACAATTCTTAATGAGCTATCTGTAAGTTGTAGAACAATGTTTGAAATTAATATTCTTAAATGCCTAATGAAATTAGTGCAGAAGGCCTTATGAGTGTATTTGGTAGATGGAAACTGAAAAAAGCCTGTTATGTGTGTCTGTTTGTCCTCCCATCATCGCTTGACAACCTATATTGGTGTGTTTATGTCCCTGTAACTTAGCGGTTAGGCAAAAGGGACTGATAGAATAAGTATTAGGCTTAGAAAGAATAAGTATGGAGATCTATTTGACTGAAGGCAGTGCTCCAGCATGGCTGTGGATAAATGACTGAAACAAGTAAAAGAATAAAGAATAAATTCCTAATAATATTTAACTGTTTATTGGGGTCCAGTAGAGTAAAATAGAAATCATAAGGGGTCTACAGGCAAAAAATAGTTGGAAACCACTGATTAATTCTTTCTTTTATTTTTAGAATAGCATTGTAGGGTAGGTGTGAGAGGCCAGTCTGAACATCAAACAGGTAGAATATTTGGACTGGATGTGACCAAGTTAAATGCTAAGGAGTTAACCTGTGCTTTTAATAATTGAAAAGTTAACTCCCTTCGTGGATTGAGATTGATCGCTGAAAACACTGTCTTTAAAAGAAATGCTGTAACTAATGGTAACCTGAAAAGTGTGGATATCTATTTCCAAGTTAGCTGGATTTAGAGGCAAGTTGTATGGTTTGCTTAGACTGATATCAATAAATTATTGATCTTACTGCTCTAGACCAGTGTTTCGGATGTGGCGTACTGGCAGATTTTTTTTTTCTCCAATGTACCAGGGACTGGTAATATTTCTTAGTAATATTAATTTATAGCGGAAATAATATATATATAATGAATATAATAAAAGTTGATTTTTTTTTAATCTCATATTTATTTTGTAAGCAAATACAGTATTACATAAGCATTTTATAATGTTTGTTTCTTTTCTGGAAACTCACTGCGGACCACCACTTTGAGTAGCACTGGTCTAGACTATATCACCTTACGCAGTTGGCTGTATTCAGTTTGAAATCTGTCCATGTTTTACAGTTATATTTTGTATCTTTCATTTTCTTCCTTTCAGGTTCAACACCCAGCTGCCAAGATGCTGGTGATGGCTAGTCAGCAACAAGAACAAGAATGTGGTGATGGTACAAATGCTGTTCTGATTCTGGCTGGTTCCTTCCTGGAACACGCTGAAGAACTACTTCGCATGGTAAGCTCTGCGTGAACATTTCTTTCAGCAGATACATCATATTCTTGGGTATATAAGGCACACCCCAATTTCCACAGACCTAATCTACAAAAAAGTAAAGAAAACTGCAACTAACCCTGAATCCCCTAACTAAATGTCTGGTACACTTTTGTGTATAGGAACCATGGAAATTTAGACTGATAACTCTTTGGTAAGCTATTTATAGTAGGCTACGTTTCACTATATACCTTCACACTACCAAATATCATGACCGACCAAGTCTAGCCAAAACCTGACCTTCAGCATATAAGGCGCAGGGTAACTTTTGGGGGTAATGTTTTGGATAAAAGTGCACCTTGTATGCCAGAAAATATGACAAAATCTCATTCCACTATATTGTGTGTTTGTTTTTTGTTTTTATTCTCCAGATTAATAGGTTTATCTTTCTCCATGTAATTTGAAGAGGCATATCTGAAGCCATGATGCTTCTTCACTGACTACGTAGCCACACAGTTTAGGGTCCCCCCCCCCTTGTATTGTCATTGTTTTATCCTTGAGCGAGGTGCATAGCTTCATACTTAGTTTGCTTGCATGTGCTACTACTCCGTCCTTGTATAAGTAATCATTTATGTATGTATGTATAGAGTTTCCTTAATTAGTTTCCAATCTCTTCTTTTTGTAGGGTTTGTCTGTACCTGAAGTAATTGAGGGCTATGAGATTGCTTATGCTAAAGCTGTAGAATACTTACCAGGTATGGCTTACTATCTTGTTGCTTTTCCTTGCTTTTACAACTTTTATCTGATGTAATGACTTGTAGCAAAAGCTTCCCATTTATTTTCATTAAAAAGAGAAAGAAAGAAATTAAGCATTTTATTTTACAAAACTGAGGGGTTTTTTTCATAAACTACATACTGAAGGTTTGTTTGCATTGCCGGTTGTAATTTCGATCTGTTATCTTTTAGTAAATCTTACATTATTTTTTTTATTTTTTCCTTTTTCAGATCTTGTTGTTGGGCAAGTTAAAGATCTAAGAAACAGAGAAGAAGTCAGAAAAATAGTTCGTTCTGCTGTTATGAGCAAACAATACGGTAGCGAAGATTTCTTAGCAGATCTGATAACTGATGCTTGTAGTGAGTATTTTTCACTTTTATGTCCAAATTTCATTTTAGTCAAGATGTTATAACCTACCTATATGTTGTTCTGAAGTTATCCTAATCCATGTTATTTAAACTCTTTAGCATTTCAGATTACTCTTGTCAAATGTAAAGCTTTTTCATTCACATTGCTTTTAATTAATCATGCATTATCTGATAGCTTCGGAATTTTGATGTGATAATATATATTTTTAGAATGGCATTGAAAGGTAGGTGTGATAGGCTGGTTTAAATGCTAAAAGGTTAATTAAACACTTATGTAGCTAAACTCATTTAATGATTGAAACGGTAAGCAACAGAATTATTCTGACAGACAGCCTTCTGTAATTACTGTCTCGACACAGTAGTACTAGAGATTGGGATTCTTTGAAAACCAATCCTTATTAGGATGGAACTCGTGACTTGACACTTTGGAGACATTGAAGAAACAATACTGATCTAATCATACAACTCATGAGTACAGTTAAATTAATTTACTGAAACGTTTGTTTCCAAAGCCTTTCCAGATAATTGATTTTTCTAGGCCATGGTTGGTCACTTTGGTCGCCTCACCTTAAATATTAAATGAAATATAGGTACCTGCATCATAAGTATCAATTAGTGCAGATTATAAGTTCTTGACTGTATCCGTAAAGTTTTTGAATCTGTATCAAGAACGATAACTATTGATAGATGAAATTAGCTTTGGTCATTTCACCATAGTACATGTACCAGATGTACATGGTTGAGCTCAAATCTACTTGACCATATTTGACATTAAATTTGTTAATTTATGAATAAGACCATTCAAAGTATTCATTTTAATGTAGTGTATGACGGGTTTTTGTAAATAGTGTCACATGTACCTTGCAAAATTAAATGTCAACTGAATTTGTGAGTTATGTATCACATGAGTAAATAATATTTTACTTCAATTTCAGCTGGAATATTATCCATGAAAAATACTTTCAATGTTGATAATGTCAGAGTCTGCAAGATTCTGGTAAGATTTTCTTCACTTTGTTTTCATTTCTATATTTCTTCATCAGTAGCTTTGCTGATTGCTTTGGAACCTTCTATTTTGTTAATTGTGTAATTTTAATTATTTGCGCAAGAAAATGTTTTATGAATTAAAACTACTGATATTTTAAAAAAATAGCAGTTTTGTGTCAAAATCTTTCTAGTTTTTTAACACCTTAAAGTAAATTTGTAGTTTCTATATGTAAGTCTTTCTCTGTTCTTAGGGTTGTAGTATGATGAATTCCAGTGTGCTTCAAGGAATGGTTTTCAAGCGTGCAGTTGAAGGTGATATCACTAAAGCAGAGAAATGCAAAATAGTTATCTATTCCTGCCCATTAGATTCTTTGCAAACAGAAACTAAGGTAAGAGTGACCCTTTTTTTAATTTTTATACACCTCCCACTAACAATACAATTGATAAGTACATTCTCCCTCTTTCTTTTTTAAAAATCTAATTCTGTCTTTTGTGACTGTTAGCATGGATCTTTCTCAAAATATTTGGTTTAGGACTTTATATTTGAGAATTAGCATCCAGGTGCAGTCAAACAGTCAAATGACTTACACAAGTGAAAGATTATAATATACTAGAGTGAGCTGATTCTTTCGGGCTTTTTTTTTTCTTGTAAGTTTTAGGTATTTTCATAATTCAAATTTCCTTAAAGCAGTTCAAAATTTTTACTTAACGTTTTTACAAATGTTTGTAGCAAGTAATTTGTGACAAGAACCACCAAAACCATGGGGTAGGCAGTCCTCTGGTAATTGGCGGAGTGAAAATACTTGTGGCCAAACATTTCTAAGTTTAAGGCAGGCAGGCTATGAATTTTTTTCAGAAGTCTCCTGCTATATGACAAATAGGTTCATTTCGATTCAAGTACAAACCTTTTTGCTCACTTTAACATGAAAGGCTGGTGTTTTTATTTATAAAATGACTATTATCACCTGCACTTTAGATTTTATTATTGATGTGGATTTCTTTCAGCAATAATATTACATTGAAGAAGTTTTAAATGCTAATAAGCTCTCATTTGAGCAATAATTTATTCCACAACAAACGTTTGGTTTGCAATTATTTGTTAAATTTATTTCACTAAATTTTCTACTTAGCCATCTGACTACATACCTACCCAGCAATCTATCTACTTACTCATCTCCTTCCACATGTGTTTAGTCTCTCCATCTACCTTTCTATTTGTGTAAATCCTTACCTGTCTTTGTCACCTCATCTGTCAATGCAATTGAGCGTTAAAACCTAAACCAACAATTCCATAAGAAAGTTTTACTAATTTCATCCATTTCTTAACAGGGAACTGTCCTGATAAAAACTGCCGAAGAATTGCTGAATTTTAGCAAAGGTGAAGAGGACCAAATGGAAAGGGTTAGTTTGTGTTTTCTTCTGGTAGATTATGGTGTTATTTGCTTTCTGTTTGTTTCTTTCCCCCTAATATTTTCCTGAGGTATCTAATTGCATATATTTTCATTTCAGCATATTCAATCCATTGCTGAATCTGGTGTTAATGTGATTGTTACCGGTGGTAAAGTTGGTGAACTTAGTCTCCATTATTGCAACAAATATAACTTGCTAGTCGTTCGTCTTTTATCCAAATTTGATCTTAGAAGACTAGCTCGTTCTGTATCAGCAACTGTCCTCCCCAAAGTTGTAAGTAAACAGTTTTTCTAATATTAATCTCTTCATAATAATAATAATAATAATAATAGTAATAGCTGATATGAATATTGGTTAGTTAGATTGATTCTCTGATCACACTTTCCACCATGCAGAGAGAAAGAGTAAGCATTTGAGGTGCTAGATGAGTGTACAAACTAAGGCTTGGTGGCAGGCACTGAGTAAATGTCCCCATGTTAACAAAGTATTACTTAGAAAGTTAACCGTCATATGACCAATAAGACTTAACTATGCCTGTTTTAATCTTGATTACAAAGTAATTGTGCTGATCAAAATAGCCTGATTTAGAGGTGTCTTTATATAATTCTTGATGCTTTCATCAACAAAAGAAAATAACAAACTCTCCACAAGGCAAGCACACAGCAGGAGAGCTCTTCAGAGGAAGAACTCCCATCCAACAAGTGTTTCTGCCCTTATACCTGATGCCCTGTAGGAGTCAGGCCCACTTGGGTCATGACTCTTGTGTGTCCTGCTGCTGCTTTCCAAAATCCTGTCTCCAGCAGGATTTGAACCTGGGTGGTTGTTTTTGTGAACTTGTGCTCCCAGGTCTGTGTTTCAGTCGACTCTGACTGACAAAGCAACCAGTTCTCTTCTTCCTTATATTCCTGTGAATAACTAATGGAATCCATAATTAGGTCTATTAGTCATTTCTAGACTAACTTAAAAATTCTAAAGCATTTAGTTTCCGATACCAGTGTTGTCAGTGGTCAAAGCAGATGCTGTAGAAGTAAAGCTGGTGCCTGTTCTTTTATTAGGTGCGGGCATGGCTATGTGGTTAAGAAATTCACTATATGGTTTCAGGTTTGGTCTTGCTGCGAGGCACCTTGGGCAAGGCTGACCAATGCTTTGTGAGTGAATTTGGTTAATGGAAATAAGTACTGGGGTCAAATTGACTAAACCATTCCATCAGCTGCTCTGCATGGCTGTAGTCCACTGATTGAATCAAAAGACAAGTCTGGACTTCAGATTTTAATTTTAGTTATGTCCACTTCAAAGAACATCTTTTCGTACTTAATCCACCTCAAAATTATGGCATTTTATTAATAAAATAAATTGACTGTTTGGGAATATGTTAGTGGCTCATTTGAGAAACTTGCAATGTTAGAATATATATTTTATAGTACACCTGACATATTTAATTATGCTATTTTCTATTCTAGACTGTTCCAACCACTGAAGAGATGGGGTATTGTGACCATGTTTATGTAGATGAAATTGGAGAAACTGCTGTTGTGATATTTAAACAAGGTGAGTAGGACACCTGCATTTTATTTCTTAATTATTGATAATGATTGATGCACTTATTAGCCTGATTGTTTATTTTTATTCCATTTTTTTTCTCTCTCTGATTTTAGAGAAGGAAGACACTGCAGTCTCTACAATTGTAGTCAGGGGTTCGTCTGACAATATTGTAGATGATATTGAAAGATGTATTGATGATGGTGTCAACACATTCAAAGCTATGACAAAGGTAAGGGCTGAAACATTAGTTGTTATATCGGTCCTGTAGTGCCTTCTATTAATTACTCCCCCCGATTCTGTTGGAAGCTAGAGATTTTCATAAGATGCTGTTAGCCAAGTACTATTATTTAAGGAAAGAAAAACAGGAATGTATGTATATAAACTATTGCATGAATTTGGGTGAAATTTGTTGATAGCATTATAATGACTAATATACATTGAAGATGTAGTTTTAACCTGTTATTTCACTTTCATTTACCAAGTAGTTTGAATGCAGATAAGTCAGTTTTTAAGTTTTTTTCCGGGGATGGGGTATACATTTCTGAAGGTGCATGGCTTAGTGGTTAGGGTGTTTGGCTCAAGGTCATGAGTTCAATTCCTGGCAGCACATTGTGTCCTTGAAGAAGACACTCAGTTTCACAAAAGTGATTAGTACCTGTAAATCGAATGGGTCGCAATCTGTGTCACACTGAATCTCTTTGAAAATACCTGAAAGGTATATGTGTCTGGAGTACCCAGCCACTTGCATGTTGATTTCACAAGCAGGCTGTTCTCTTCATCGGGTCAACTGCAACACTTGTTCTCAGAACTGATGGAGAGCCCCGCTCTTCTGTTAAGTTTCGTATACATCTGGAATCAGAAATATAAACTGTAGTGATACAGAAAAATACTTTCTGTAAACCAAATATGATTAATGGTCTGTGAGGACAAAGATTGAAAACTATGGCACTATTTTATACACATCTGTGATTGTGGACATTTAGTTTGTGTACCATTGTACATTGTTGTAAAATAGTGTTTTTATTAATATTATGTGATATTGCATATTTTATTGCAGGATAGTAGATTGGTTGCTGGTGGAGGTGCAGTGGAAATTGAACTGGCTAAAAGAATTACTACTTTTGGTGAGGTAAGTCAAATCAGTTGAATTGTACTAAAATTTAATTTATAGCTGTTAATATAAAATATATATACATACACACACACAAACACTCACGTACTATATGGCAACCATGGCTGTGCGGTTAAAAAGCCTGCTTCCTAATCATATGGTCTTGAGTTCAATCTCACTGCATGACACCTTGTGAATAGGAGTTTGGTACAGAAAATGGTTTCGTCTTTTAGACATTTCTAGACAGCTGCTTGCACATGAAGGATGGAGCTATGTTAATTTCATGAGCAGGTTGTTCTGTTGATCAGATTAACTGGAAACCTTGTAGGCAATGAAGTGCCAGTCTTTTTTATTTGTTTGTTCCATTGACATGATAACAATAGCCAGATCTGGGCTATTTTCTTCTCCAGTACTAATGAAAGCAACATAAGATATCTTGTGTATGCTGTGTGATCTCTTGTTGCACACTGGTCTTTCTGGCTATGGAAATCACATTTTAGATCACTAATTCTGTTTTGTTTCAAGTCTTATTCAATGAGGATGATAACAATTCTTTCATAAGATTCTGGATGTGGGTTTTCTAACTGTTCAACATGCTTCCCCAAATGTTGCCGTTCATTACAGCCAGGACTTTCTCTTTGGTATTGGTTCGAGTAATGTGACTGTTGCCATGATGATTCCCATGTTGGATTCCCCTTCTGATTTGATATGGAGACATTCAACTTTCTGATAACTGCAACAGTTTGTGTGTATGTGTATTTCTCTTTTTATATAAGTGGAGACAAATGGTTTAATGGTTAGGGTGTTTGGCTCATGGTCGTAGGTTCAATTCCCAGCAGCATGTTGTGTCCTTGAGCAAGACACTTTATTTCACGTTGCTCTAGTCTACTCAGCTGGCAAAAGTGAGTTGTGTTCTAGATTCAAAGGACCGGCCTTGTTGCATTCTGCTTCATGCTGAATCCGAAAAATATGTTAAAGGTATGCGTGTCTGTGGAGTGCTCAACCACCTGCATGTTGCTTTCATAAACAGTCTGTTCTGTTGATTTGATCGACTGCAACCCTTACCTTAACCAACAGAGTACCAGTCATATAGGTATAATGATTGTGGTGACTGACTTCATTGGATATCTGATGAAAGCTAATAGGTTGAAACATCGGAGTCACTGTTGCCAATCTTCCAGTGAAACGATATAAATACAAAAAATGGAACAAAAACGCCATGGAGGACGATAAAACATTCGGACAGATAGATGACCTGAAGGTGGACAAGAGAAACAACAATTAGGACAGGCAAAAAACAATGGGTGGCCTTCTTTCCTCAGTCAAGTTACCAGAAGTCCTTACTGTTTCGGGCAGTTACACTTGAGACAATTCGATCTGGTTGCCCCCAATAAAGTTAAGACCATTAGATTTTTTTGTCAGAAAGTTAGCGAATGTGTATGGTATGTTCTCATGGGTATTTATGTATAGATGCTGGCAGGGCTGGGGTTATTTAAAAAGTTGGCTTTAATTTCTCTCTTTTCTCTTTCTCCTCGTTGAGGTCATCTGTTGTTAACGTTAAATATGATGATGATTATATGGATTCCCCTTCTGACTTCTATGGAGATGTTCCATTTTCTGATTACTGGCAACAGTGTATGGCATGTGTGTGTGTGTACTAAGAAATGAGTCTTTTGTCATCTAAAAACAAATGTGATGAATGAACAGTCTACTTGGGGATGACTGCCCAGTTGCAAAACAATGCCTAAAATGTATTCATCTAACCCATGCTAGCTTGGAATAATGGATGTAAGTGAATAAATGATTTTAGATATGTGTGTATCAGGAATTGTCTTTTTGTTTTTTGTTTACCTTAACCTTTTCGTTACCATATTTCTAACCAAAATACACCCCTTATGTGAAATAAGTTACTTAACACTCTCTTCAGTTACATTTAATTTTAATAATTACAATTAATTTAAATGCTTTGAAAATAATTTTAATTTCTCTTCTTTCTCTTTCTCCTCGTTGAGGTCATCTGTTGTTAACGTTAAATATGATGATGATTATATGGATTCCCCTTCTGACTTCTATGGAGATGTTCCATTTTCTGATTACTGGCAACAGTGTATGGTATGTGTGTGTGTGTGTACTAAGAAATGAGTCTTTTGTCATCTAAAAACAAATGTGATGAATGAACAGTCTACTTGGGGATGACTGCCCAGTTGCAAAACAATGCCTAAAATGTATTCATCTAACCCATGCGAGCTTGGAATAATGGATGTAAGTGAATAAATGATTTTAGATATGTGTGTATCAGGAATTGTCTTTTTTTTTTTTGTTTACCTTAACCTTTTCGTTACCATATTTCTAACCAAAATACACCCCTTATGTGAAATAAGTTACTTAACACTCTCTTCAGTTACATTTAATTTTAATAATTACAATTAATTTAAATGCTTTGAAAATAATTTTAATTTCTCTTCTTTCTCTTTCTCCTCGTTGAGGTCATCTGTTGTTAACGTTAAATATGATGATGATTATATGGATTCCCCTTCTGACTTCTATGGAGATGTTCCATTTTCTGATTACTGGCAACAGTGTATGGTATGTGTGTGTGTGTGTGTGTGTACTAAGAAATGAGTCTTTTGTCATCTAAAAACAAATGTGATGAATGAACAGTCTACTTGGGGATGACTGCCCAGTTGCAAAACAATGCCTAAAATGTATTCATCTAACCCATGCTAGCTTGGAATAATGGATGTAAGTGAATAAATGATTTTAGATATGTGTGTATCAGGAATTGTCTTTTTTTTTTTTGTTTACCTTAACCTTTTCGTTACCATATTTCTAACCAAAATACACCCCTTATGTGAAATAAGTTACTTAACACTCTCTTCAGTTACATTTAATTTTAATAATTACAATTAATTTAAATGCTTTGAAAATAATTTTAATTTCTCTTTCTCTTTCTCCTCGTTGAGGTCATCCGTTAACGTTAAATATGATGATTATATGGATTCCCCTTCTGACTTCTATGGAGATGTTCCATTTTCTGATTACTGGCAACAGTGTATGGTATGTGTGTGTGTGTACTAAGAAATGAGTCTTTTGTCATCTAAAAACAAATGTGATGAATGAACAGTCTACTTGGGGATGACTGCCCAGTTGCAAAACAATGCCTAAAATGTATTCATCTAACCCATGCTAGCTTGGAATAATGGATGTAAGTGAATAAATGATTTTAGATATGTGTGTATCAGGAATTGTCTTTTTTTTTTTTGTTTACCTTAACCTTTTCGTTACCATATTTCTAACCAAAATACACCCCTTATGTGAAATAAGTTACTTAACACTCTCTTCAGTTACATTTAATTTTAATAATTACAATTAATTTAAATGCTTTGAAAATAATTTTAATTTCTCTTCTTTCTCTTTCTCCTCGTTGAGGTCATCTGTTGTTAACGTTAAATATGATGATGATTATATGGATTCCCCTTCTGACTTCTATGGAGATGTTCCATTTTCTGATTACTGGCAACAGTGTATGGTGTGTGTGTGTGTGTGTGTGTGTACTAAGAAATGAGTCTTTTGTCATCTAAAAACAAATGTGATGAATGAACAGTCTACTTGGGGATGACTGCCCAGTTGCAAAACAATGCCTAAAATGTATTCATCTAACCCATGCTAGCTTGGAATAATGGATGTAAGTGAATAAATGATTTTAGATATGTGTGTATCAGGAATTGTCTTTTTTTTTTTGTTTACCTTAACCTTTTCGTTACCATATTTCTAACCAAAATACACCCCTTATGTGAAATAAGTTACTTAACACTCTCTTCAGTTACATTTAATTTTAATAATTACAATTAATTTAAATGCTTTGAAAATAATTTTAATTTCTCTTCTTTCTCTTTCTCCTCGTTGAGGTCATCCGTTGTTAACGTTAAATATGATGATTATATGGATTCCCCTTCTGACTTCTATGGAGATGTTCCATTTTCTGATTGCTGGCAACAGTGTGTGTGTGTGTGTGTGTGTGTGTACTAAGAAATGAGTCTTTTGTCATCTAAAAACAAATGTGATGAATGAACAGTCTACTTGGGGATGACTGCCCAGTTGCAAAACAATGCCTAAAATGTATTCATCCAACCCATGCTAGCTTGGAAAATATGGATGTAAGTGAATAAATGATTTCAG
The DNA here is from genome assembly GCF_046866305.1 of Octopus bimaculoides. NCBI lineage: Eukaryota > Metazoa > Mollusca > Cephalopoda > Octopoda > Octopodidae > Octopus > Octopus bimaculoides. The sequence goes on from NC_142946.1 coordinate 7,042,250, forward strand.
ATATATATAGATGTGTGTGTATCAGGAATTGTCTTTATTGTGCTTTTTTTTCTTTTTTTTTTTTTTTTTTTTTTCTGGTCACTGCAACATTATCTCAGGATATAATATGTATAGGTGCAGGGGTGGTTAAAATGTTGGCTTCCTAGCCAAGTGGTTGTGGTTTCAGTCCCTCCGTGTAGCACCTTGAGCTGACCATGGTTTTGTACATTTGTTTACATTTAATTCTCGGTCAAAAGCCATGGCATTGATGCAGTGTTCTGTCAGTATTTCACCTATCAATAGACAACCGGCTTTTGAGGGTTTTGGAATAAGGGATCCTTTATTTGAAAGCTGGTAAGGGTTAGCACTAGGTAGGGTGTCCAGTTGTAAAACAATGCCTAAAATAGCATATTCATCTGACCAATGCGAGCAGAGGAGAATGGATATAAACGTCTTACATATGAAATGGGTTGTCTTTTTCTGCTGTGGTTTCCTGTTTTCCTTAAGATACTTTAAATGCTACTGTCTAAGATCTTAACGCAGGTGAACTTTACTGTTCCAAAGCATTAAGAAAAAGTTATAATTCATAAAGCTTTAAATTGTCTTTATAGATGTGGAGGACATTGTTGTGGTTCCCTGTACTATCTGAATTGGTCAAAAATCTCTTTGATAGTAATGCAATAGGACTCTGATGAAGGCTAGAAGCCTGAAACTTCAGAGAAGTCACCGTCATCACTTGAATAATAAATGTGTGTGTGTGTGTATATATATTCAAAGCTGATGATGATAGCTATGTGTATGTGTGTACATGCACACATATGTTCATAGTGATTGTTATAAGATACTTAGGGAACTGCCACAACTCTAAGATGAATTTATTGAACAGAAAGCTGCATTATTAAAGGAGAACTTGAAATAAACTGCTTAACACTCTCTTCAGTTACATTTTATTTTAATTTCTCTCTTTTGTCTTTCTGCTCGTTGACGTCATCTGTTGCTAACGTTAAATATGATGATTATATGGATTCCCCTTCTGACTTCTTTGGAGACATTCCATTTTCTGATTGTTGGCAACAGGGAATGCATGTGTGTGTGTGTGTGTACTAAGAAATAAGTCTTTTGTCATCTAAAAACATGCCGAATGAACAGTCTACTTGGGGATGACTGCCCAGTTGCAAAACAATGCCTAAAATGTATTCATCTAACCCATGCTAGCATGGAAAAATGGGTGTAAGTGAATAAATGATTTTAGATGTGAAATAAGTTACTTAACACTCTCTTCAGTTACATTTAATTTTAATAATTACAATTAATTTAAATGGTATGAAAATAATTTTAATTTCTCTTTCTCCTCGTTGAGGTCATCTGTTGTTAATGTTAAATATGATGATGATTATATGGATTCCCCTTCTGACTTCTATGGAGACATTCCATTTTCTGATTGTTGGCAACAGTGTATGGGATGCGTGTGTGTGTGTACTAAGAAATGAGTCTTTTGTCATCTAAAAACATGCCGAATGAACAGTCTACTTAAGGATAGCTACCCAGTTGCAAAACAATGCCTAAAATGTATTCATCTAACCCATGCTAGCTTGGAATAATGGATGTAAGTGAATAAATGATTTTAGATATATATAGATATGTGTGTTTCAGGAATTGTCTTTTTTTTATTGTGCTTTTTTTTTGTTTACTTTAACCTTTTCGTTACCATATTTCTAACCAAAATACGCCCCTTATGTGAAATAAGCTACTTTACACTCTCTTCAGTTACATTTAATTTTAATAATTACAATTAAATTAAATGCTATGAAAATAGTTTTAATTTCTCTCCTTTCTGTTTCTCCTCATTGACATCATCTGTTGCTAACGTTAAATATGATGATTATATGGATTCCCCTTCTGACTTCTATGGAGATGTTCCATTTTCTGATTGCTGGCAACAATGTATGGGATGCGTGTGTGTGTGTATTAAGAAATGTCTTTTGTCATCTAAAAACAAATGTGACAAATGAACAGTCTATTTGGGGATGACTGCCCAGTTGCAAAACAATGCCTAAAATGTATTCATCTAACCCATGCTAGTGTGGAGAAATGGATGTAAGTGAATGTAACTCCTTTCTGGAAATTGTCTCATGATTAACCCTTTCGTTAACATATTTCTAACCAAAATACTTGACTGGGTTTACAACACTTTCCTTTCTCTTTTGCCCAATTCAAACTTAGATTTTAACTCTTGGCATCCAGCTGGTTTGGACAATAACATCTTGCATGAGTTTTAATTGCTTGTTGAAGTTAGTTTTCAACTTTGTGTTTATTTGTTGCAGAGTATTCCTGGTTTAGAACAATATGCTATTAAAAAGTATGCGCAGTCCTTAGAAATTCTTCCTCAGTCTCTGGCTGAAAATACCGGAGCAAAGGTAAGTGGGAATTTCTTTTTCTTTTTTTTCTTTTTTTTTTTTTTTTTTTTTGCCTTTACTTTTCTTTCCAGTTTACCAAATATCTTATTTGCTCTAAATTCCTGTTTTGTATTTGTGAGGCTTCAGAGAAAGAAGAAAATATCTATTTTTCTATTTTGTCTATTTTATGTAGAGCCGAGAAGTTCTTTCCAAGTTGTATGCTTCTCATCAAGAAGGTAAACAGAATGTTGGTGTGAATATTGAGGTGAGGACTGTTTGTTTTTATTTTCTCTTCACCCACCCTTCCTAATAGGAGTAAATAGTAATTTCCATATTTCTGTGTTAATCCATTAGTGTTTAAACAAGCCAGATCTGATCTCATAACTATCCTACAATGTCACTCTAAAAAATAAGCAATCACATCATCAAAATCTCAAAGATACAAGATAATTGCAGGATTGTTTCAAAACAATGTGAATAAGTACTGCTTTTGACAGTCTGGAATGCTAAAGGGTTGATAAAGAAACTAAGAAGGGAGATGAGTTGCTGTTGCACACTTTGATAAGTAAAGTTAGAACAACCCCAAGAAAGCAGCTTGTATGTGGCATTTTGATTTCCAGAAATCGAATCCTCAAGATGGTTAGTCTGAAAATATGGTATTCTGATTTGGATTACTACCAAATCTCCTTCAAGTCCCTTCATAATGACTTAAGAAGAAGAAAAGGGAAGCTTTCAATAATGTTGTATGTAAAGAAAAAAAACAAAACAATAGGGTGTTAGTGCAAGGAACATTTAAATCGAAATTGATCTGGAAAATAAAATGATTTTTGTCTGGGGTTGTTCAATTAAGAAAATGGTTTCTAGTGAGAACATCTGTGTTGATATTGTTATTTGTTTCTTCAAGTTGAGGCCACCAGTTCTTTGGCATTTAAACCAGCCATATCTGGCCAAAGGCGCATGGCTCAGTGGTTAAAGCATTGGGCTCACAATCATGAGGTGGAGAGTTTGATTCTCAGACCAGGTTGTGTTCTTGAGCAAAGCAATTTATTTCATGTTGCTCCGGTTCACTCAGCTGTAGAAATGAGTTGTGACGTTGCTGGTGCCAAACTGTATTGGCTTTTGTCTTTCCCTTGGATAACATCGGTGACATGGAGAGGAGCGGCTGGTATGCATGGGGGCAACTGCTAGTCTTCCATAAACAACCTTGCCTAGACTTGTGCCTTGGGTAACTTTCTAGGTGCAATCCCATGGTCATTCATGACTGGGGTGAGGTCTTTACCCTTTTTATCCAGCCAAAATATTCTACCTGTTTTGTGTCCAAACTTGCCAAATCTGGCCTCTCACTCCTGTTCTACAATATCATTCTAAAAATTAAGTTACCTCATCAAAATTTCAAAATAATAATGTATGATTAATTCAGAACAATGTCGATAAGTATGCATTGCTTTTCACAGAATGTGATTGCTAAAGGTTAACATTTTAATTTTTTAACTTCAGTATAAATAACCATTCCTCGAATTGTGGATTAAATATATTGTTGCCTTTCAGCTGTTTATCTAAGATTTTATTTTATTTTTAGGATGTTGGTGGTGTTACGGATGCAGTAGAAAAAAATATTTTAGATCTTTATACGAAGTTTTTCTGGATATTGAAGTTTGCCACTACAGCTGCTTGCACAGTGCTCAATGTTGACCAGGTAGGGATATATCTCTTGTTCTGTTGTTTCTTCTTGCTCTTTTCCTTTTTGTAATACATATGGATGTCGTTAATTAGAGCTGAGGTATGGCTGTGTGGTAAGGTTCCAGGTTCAGTCTCACTGTGTGGCACCTTGGGCAGGTGTCTTTTACTATGGCCTCAGGTAGACCGAAGCCTTGTGTGTGGATTTGGTTGATGGAAACTAAAAGAAGTCTGTCATGTGTGTGTGTATATATATATATATATATATATATATATATAGGTACAGGAGTGGCTGTGTGGTAAGTAGCTTGCATCCCAACCACACGGTTCCAGGTTTGGTCTCACTGCGTAGCACCTTCGGCAGGTGTCTGTTACTAAAGCCTTGTGAGTTGATTTGGTAGTCGGAAACTGAAAGCCCAGGTGTGTTTACCTCCCCGTAACTTAGCAGTTCAGCAAAGAGACCGTTATAATAAGTGCTAGGCTTACAAAGAATGAATCCTGGGTTTGATTTGCACAACTACAGGCAGTGCTCCAGCATGGCCGCAGTCAAATGACAGACAAAAGAATAAAAATATGTATATATTTATGTCTGTCCCTTCACCATCACTTGGCAACCTATGTTGGTGTGTTTACATCCCTGTCACCTAGCTTACAAAGTTGACTAAAAGCCTTCAAGGCGGTGCTCCAGTATGGCTGCGGTCAAATGACTGAAATAAGTTAAAGAATAAAAGAATATTTAAAGGTGCAGGCGTTGTTTCTCAACCATGTGTTCTTGGGTTAAGTCCCCTGCATGGCACCTTTAGCAAGTGTAATCTATTATCGCCCTGGGTTAACAAAAGCCTTGTGAGGGATTTTTTGACAGAGGCTTGTACGTGTAACCATGTTGAAATGTTGTGATGGTTGTAAATGAACATCATCCTCATGCAAGTGAGATTGTTCATTTCCGGTCTCTGGCCACGGGGGGAAAATGGAAATCTAATTTCCAGTTTAACATCACAACCTGGCCCTTGGATGTCTTTCTGCCAAAGTGGTTCCTACAAACTGTCAAAGGCCGTTGCTGTTGACTCTTTGTAGACATATAATTGGGTACTGCAAGTATTAGAAACCTCATCTCTGGTTTGAGAATAACTTCTTTGATTAAGCTTTTTAAAACAATGATACAATTCAGTTTTAGAATTTCAACATCTTGTTCTGATATGTTCAGTTTTTATAATATATTTATCATTTCCTCTTTTTTTCTTCTTCATTTGCAGATCATTATGGCCAAACCTGCAGGTGGTCCCAAGACTCGAGAGACCAAAGACTGGGATGAAGATTAGTCTAGTCTCATTAACTTTCATTTATACCAAGCATTCATTATCATGTATAATAGGTTGCATTATTTATTCCTTATTTTTTTTTCTATAAGAAAAAAATATTTACTGGCTTCATATTAAGTACCATCTAATTTCCATTTTTACCAGAAATGTGATGGAAGGTTCATTATCTTTCCACAGTGAGTTTCATACTGAGAAAACCTTTAAAATGAGATTGGAAGAAGAAAAAAACAAAAAAAAAACTGATTTGCTACAATGTGTATTGTAATTCGAAACCAAAATAAAACATTTGTTTGAATTATTTGATGTTTATTTTTCAATCTTCAATTTTCAAGTCTATACTATATTTGGGTTATGTTATCAGTGTGGCAAGGGTCCCAATTCATCATCATTTATACAACCTTTCTTGTGTAAATGATGGTCTAATTCGACTTCCAGGCCCTGTCATGCACAATTGGGGGTGGGGTGTATGTGATTTTTGAATGCACCGCAAAGCTGTCAGTGGATATACTCTCTTTTGTGGCAGTGCATCTAACACGACCCATCGTCTGAAGTTTTGACAGCTCCTTCGGGTTTGTTGTCCTGGAGGAACTGGTTTTTTGTTTGTGGGTGGGAAGCAATGTGGTCATAGACTTGCCCTTGAACTTTGAACATGGGCGTAAATTCATGTTCAACTATCTCCTTAGATGCACCAGACGATGTAGTTTGAAATGCAGAGTTGTATTGTTTGATATTGATCAGAAAATCCTTTGACTGGATGGCTGTGCCTTCCATAAGAGGTTGAGGTGCTGGGGATCTTTTTTAAAACGGGGGGCCACATTTTTCATTAACGAAACACTTTGAAACTTGGAACACTGGTACAATGTGTCATATAAAACATCTTTTTCTCTTAGTCTTCTTTAAAAAAAAAAGAAATCCAGAAGCTATTCCATGTTAAAGTTGTCGTATTTCTATAATTTCAACCAATCACTGACGTCCATTCAGCTGATATACATTAAGTGCCGACTACATAAACAAATGATTCTGAAACAATTAACCCTAACCCTAAAGTTAGGGTTAGGGTTAAAGCAAATTTAAAATGAAAAAAGTAAATAAAACGAAGGTATGGAGATTAAATACGCTTTACACCAAAGGAGTAAATGTAAACAACTGAATACTTGTCAGTGATTGGTTGAAATTATCGAAATAAGACAATTTTTTACATGAAATAAATTCGAATACAAAAATATTTTTATGTTCTATAACACAAAATAGATAAGTATACGAAGTTTGAAAGTCTTTCCGTACCAAAAACACTACGTAAAACATTAATGAAAAATGTGGCCCCCGTTTTAAAATAGATCCGGTGCTGGTAATCTTAGCTTGCTGCCTGAGCAGCACATGCCATTAGTTTCATTTAGAAATTAAGCTTTGCAGAAACAACAATTTGTGTTCAGCACACTAACTTGGACAAAATTATTGTTTTTATAAAGGTGGGATGGATCATATCTGAAAGCAGCTCCAGGAGTTGTGAAGAACAAATTTGTACACAGCCTGTTTCTGAGAGCTGTTCTATTGGACCTCTGTCTAATCATTAAAATGTTGTTTTAATGATTCAGCATTAAGTGCTGCAGCATGCCTTCACTGATCTTGGGAAAATCTCATCTCTCTTCTTAATTGAGACTCTGATGTGCTGCAACATGCCTTTGCTGATCTTGAAACAATATTATATTACATTACAATATAAATCTTACTCTTTCACTTTTCACATGTAATACCGAACCAGTGCCAATGTTATATTGTTTTAATGCAAATGAAAAAATAGATTACATGCTGACACTGATGGGGTCGTAAAATTTGATTGAGCCATTTGAGAATGCATAGGGAAGACAAAGAATTTTATAATATATAGAGACTAGCAGAGATACCTGGCATTGCTCGAGATTAAAATTGTACAGTTTGTGTGTATATATATATATTATATGTTGAAAAGGGTGATACGGGAAAGTGCGGCATTGACAACAAAACATTTGTAGAGTAAATGGTCTAATTCAACTAAGCAACATATAATATGTCCATTTAGAGGATTCCAGGCCCTGACATATCATGGAAAATTGGGAGTGGCAGTCAGGTATGTAATTTTAGATTGACCTCAGTACGCAAGTGGTACTTAATTTATCAATCCCAAAAGGATGAAAGGCAAAGTTGATCTTGGTGGAACATAAAGACCGACGAAATACTGCCAAGCATTTCATCCGGCGCATCAACGTTTCTGCCAGCTCGTCACCTTGGAGAAAAAAAAAAAGGAATAACTTTTGTCACTATTCAGTTGATTAAAATGATTTAATGTCGGTCTTCCCTGCTGGTCAGTTCAAAGTCTACACCATGCTTCTGTGTTTGTTTTAACATGGTTTTATTTTGGTTGGATGGTCTTTTTTTTTTTTTTTTTTTTTTTTACATAAAACTAATTAATTTTTATTTTTCAAACTTCTCCACTTTTCACCTCTTCGTCAGGCAGGGAAGTACAGCACCCATGGCTTTTCACTCTCAGTTTTTACATAAAACTATTGAATACTTGCAGCAAAGCCTTTATCCTAAAAGTTGCTCATCTCACAAACTTACCTGTTCCACTGTCCTCAAATTCACCCTCTTGTAGCTTGAGGGGACTTCATCATCACCATCTCTCCTTTATATCTCCTCTACAGCAAAACACCTGCTCTTACCTCGGTGAAGGTGCATGGTTCAGTGGTTAGATCATTGGGCTCACAGTCATGATGTGGTAATTTCTATGTCCCAGAGTGGGTTGTGTAGTGTTTTCTTGAGCAAGACACTTTACTTCATGTTGCTCCAGTTTATTCATCTAGAAATGAGTTGTGACATCACTGGTGCCAAGCTGTATCGGCCCCTTTGCTTTTCCCATGGATAACATCAGTAGCATGGAGAGGGGAGGCTGGCATGCATGGCCAATGACTGGTCTTGCCTAAAACAACCTTGCCCGGACTTATACCTCAGAAGAAACTTTTTAGGTGCAATCCCTTGGTCATTCATGTAGCAATCCTATAGGAAAACACGAAACTAGTAATTTCATCAAATTTGTTTTAAATATCAGAGAAAATTATGATTCTGCCAAAGAAATTTTATTTTTAAACTTAAAGTTTCTAAAAATTATGACTTTTGCAAAATCATAATGCCTGATATTTAAAACACACAAAGCCAAAGTCTCCAATCTAAACTTTAATTTTAGTTTGAAAAGTTGAACGAATGTGCCTACACACAATACACAAAACATCTTTCCCAAAGACATTGTTTTTTTTCAAAAATCTCTTTACTCTTTTACCTGTTTCAGTAATTTGACTGCGGCCATGATGGAGCACTGCCTTTAGTCGAGCAAATCGACCCCAGGACTTATTCTTTGTAAGCCTAGTACTTATTCTATCGGTCTTTTTTTACCGAACTGCTAAGTTACGGGGACATAAACACACCAGCATCGGTTGTCAAGCGATGTTAGGGGGACAAACACAGACACACAAACATATATATATATATATGGGAGAATGTACGAAAAAACAACAACAGACGAGGACAGGTGGTGTAAATAACAAAAGGATGTATTAGTATGACGCTCGGGAATACGGAAAGTCTTTGACGTTTCGAGCTACGCTCTTCAACAGAAAGAATACGAAGACACAGAAAAAAAATTGAATAGTGTTCAGTCAACGGTCAATCATAATAATAATAATATATATATATATATATATATATACTTATATACAACGGGCTTCTTCAGTTTTCGTCTACCAAATCCACTCACAAGGCTTTGAGCGGCCCGAGGCTATAGTAGAAGACACTTGCCCAAGTTGCCACACAGTGGGACTGAACCCGGAACCATGTGGTTGGTAAGCAAGCTACTTACCACACAGCCACTCCTGACTGCATCAAATATTTTTTTGCAAAAACGTTTAAATAGATATTTACAGATACATTTATATCTATATATATAAGTCTATAAATATGCATACAACTAGTATACACAAACACACACGTGTGAGTATTTATATATGCGTTTGTGTGTGTGTGTACAAGTATTGTTTGGTAAAATCTAATATATATGTGTTTACAGCTTTTACAAGGAATAGGTTGACTGATTTTGAAGTTTTGGCTTGCATGATAAAGGCTTTGGTCGGCCCAAGGCTATAGTAGAAGACACCTGCCCAAGGTGTCACACAGTGGAACTGAACCTGGAACCACGTGGTTGGGAAACAAGCTTCTTACCACACAGCCATGCTTATATATACATATAATGAAAGACCTGCAATAAAATGAATAGGTTTCCCTTTGAACCATGTGGCCATTTTTGCTGTCAGAAATTTAAATAATGCCATGTAGTAAAAATACATTTTTAAAATAAAATAAAATGAATGCCTATTTTTTAAAATACAATGTATTTTAGAAAAATCAAAAGACTGTTTATTGCTTATGATGACAAATGATGAATATATATATATATATATAAAAAAAATTAAATAATGATTTTTTTTTTTGTATGAAAATTTGTTGATGCCAAAGTTTTTGATATAGAATGTCTGGGGTACAACTAAGAGTTCGGAAAATTAAAAGACTTACTATCTTATATATCTTTGTTAATAAACATATAAAACATTTTCTTGCAGTTGTTATTTACTTAATGACACATCAAAGTATTTTAAAATAATGTTGACAAAGAGATAACCTATACTGTTTCTGTATTAGACAACTAATGACATTACAGGTACAACTTTCCAGAAACCTCTTATAACCTGCTCTAATTAACGAGCAGGTACTTCAAATTCCCACCAGATTAGTTTACTAGTGCCTTGCATAGTACAACATTAATGAACTTGTATCATCTTAACTAATATACAGGTATTTCAGTTATTCAGGTAAATTTAATATTTAATATAGAAGGTGACCACCCTTGGTAATCCATAATCTGGAAAGGTTTTGGAACTAAAGGTTCTGGAAAATCTAAGTTGTACCTGTACTTTCTAGATATTAAATGAAATTTAGAAATAAACTATCTGCCCTTGATATGTTTTAAATTAATAATGGTTTCAAAATTTGGCACAAGGCCAGCAATGGTAAGGGGTAAGTTGATTACATTGACCCTAGCGGTTAGTTGGTACTTATTTTATCGACATGAAAAGAGGAAAGGCAGAGTAGACCTCAGCAGAACTTGAACTCAGAATGTAAAGACAGATGCTAAGCATCTTGTCCGGCTTGCTAACAATTCTGCCAGCTCACTGCATTGTTTTTCTAAATTAACAACAAAAATAATATTTGTCCCCTTTTGAAAGAAAACAATTTGTGTCCCTTAAGAAAAAAAAAAAAAAAAAAGTGAATGTAAAAGTAATTTGTTTGAGTCACAGGTGTTTTGTAAAAGTTTGTACTTAGTTGTCATGTCTTTAAATATTATTTCCGTTTTTTGACCGATGGTCTTTCAAACACTTGTTTCATGCCACCACCCTTTGATGTATGGAATTTAAGATTTTGTGCAGTGTCGGCCAGCCAAGGAGAATCGAACTGAGTCGTGTCTTGGTCAACCAAATGCGTATATTTGGTTCGTCCAGAACGACCAAAATTCTTCACCTGCATGACTTTAGGTAGAATAGTCTTATCAAAATGATCTTCCAAAGTTGGTGCTGAAAAGTCCCGCTTGTAAACAGTATCTTCTTCGTCCATGAAAAACGCACCCCTATGATAATATTTCTGAAGAAACTTATATCGTCCTTTAGGTGCTTTGTTGGGTATAATCTTAGGATTAGCTCGCTGTTCTGATCGTCTTTCTTCATCGTTCATGTTTCGTAATCGGTCGATCTCACCCTTTTCTTTCTCCAGAGCTTCTCGTTCCTCTCGGTCACGCTTCATGCGTTTCAACTCACGAACTTTCCAGGCTTCGTATTCTTCTTCATCATTTTCGTCACCCGTATCCACAGCATCACACGGATCTTCCTCTTTCGTCTCTTCTAATTCTTTTCTTGCCTCTGTTTCAATTATCTTTAGCGTTTGTCGTCGTCTTTCTTCCACCATTCGTTTCGTTTCGATTTCTTGTTCGCGTGCCTTTAAGTCCTCCTTCTCTTTTTCTTGGATCGTGATTCTGTCTTTCTTTCTAACGAAAACAGGCTTTAATCTAGGCCCAGTTTCTTCTTCAGAATCGGTATATTCCTCATATTCAGACGATTCTTCATCACTTTCGCCTTCAGATTTTTCATCTTCAAGGTCCATAACTTCTTCTTCCTCTTCTTCTTTTCTTTGTAAGGCCCGTTGCCTTAACAATTCTCTCCTTCTCTCGATTTCTTCTTCATCCAATTCTTCTTCTTCGCTACTTTCCTCTTCCTCTCGCCGGTGCCTGTCATCCATTTCATCTTCGGATGCTTCCATGACAACTTCTGGCTCAATAACTTCCCTACGATGTCTCGTAACCCGATCCTCCACATCGCTATCATCATCAATCGTTCTCTCTTTCAACCGTCTCAAACGAGGATCTTCGGATTTGTTATCAACAAGAACCGGTTTAGGAGCATCACGTACCTTCTTCGGTCCGAAATTGAACTCAACCTCTTCTTCTTCCTCGCTGCTAGAATCGGGAGCGTAGTCAGGTCTTTTACCCGTCACATACCGATTCACTTTCACCTTTTGCATCGTGATGTCTCCCTTTTCATTCTTAATCGTCACGGCCCCTGCCGTCGACTGGATCGGGATCGTGTTATTCACTCGTCCACTCATGTTTCAACCGAAGAGGGAAAAACAAACTTTACAACATGTAAACAATATCTGATATAAGCAAAGGAGTATTTACCAATCCAGGTAAACCTCGATAGAGGTATTGTGAGTCAGGAGTAATATCTACTCCAGGTTTGACTGTGTATTTCAGTAACAAAGGTGAACGGAGTCAGGAAATATCACAGATTTCAAAACATGGATGAAATTTACTCATTGGAGCTTTATTTCCTCCAATTCTAAAGAGTGAACTACGTTGATTAATAATAGTAAACCAGAGTTATCTTCTCTTGGTGATCAGAGCAACATGTTTGATTTTTGACACCTGCATGTTTTGTCGATGATTTCTTTTGTGGTTAATTAAGCATGCTCAGGGTAAGATTATGGAACTATTTAAAAAGAAAAAAAAAATGACAACGTTAACATTTTAAACTTACTAACCATTTCTTTGTTAACAGTTGAAATATATACTAACTTATAACCTTCAGGTATCCTGTAAAGGTGATTAGTGATCAATTATCATTATCATTATTATTATTATTGCTATTGTTGTTATTATTATTGATAAGGTGGTGAGCTGGCAGAATCGTTATCACTCCGGACAAAATGCTTAGCAGCGTTTCGTCCGTCTTCACCTTCTGAGTTTAAATGGAATACCTAAATAAGTACCAGTTGAACACTGAGGGGTCGATGTAATCGACATGGCCACTCCCCCAAAATTTCAGGTTATATATTTCTCTTTGGCAGATTTTCTTTAACTAACGATTCAGAAGATAAAAGAAAGAAGATTTTGTTTTTTGCTTATTCAATTTCTGCTTTAAATTAATACTTCTAATACCTGTTAATTGCGCTTATATTGCTTACTTTTGCTGTATTTCTTTCTTTCTCTTTCACAGACACTTTTTTTTTTACATTCAACGTTTGGTCCAGATGGACTATATGTAATCTGAACCTTTCCCCCCTAACTCAAACCCTAACCCTAAACCTAACCCTAACACTAGTTTTGTGAGATTTGGCTGTTATTTCTAGCATGTAAATAGCCTGCTTGGTGGTGGGGGGGAATTGAAATTTATTCAAAAATTTTTTTTTCAGAATCGGAATCTCCATAGCCTAAAACGTGGGATTCCGTAAAAAAAAATTAATAAATAAGGGGGGGAAAGGTTCAGATTACATATAGTCCATCTCTACCCAACGTTTTTTCGTAATGTATAATAAAGGATGCATTTTGAGTTAATTTCCGTTGACCTGTTTTACTTTAAATATTAAAATAACGATTATTTTTTTCTCTGCGTGTGTTCGCTTTTGATTGGCCATGTACACATACGTTTTTATTCTGAGTGGGCGAATGGCCTTTTGAATTTGCTACCCTTGAAATATTTATTATTTATATATAGGTATTCCTACATATGTGCCCGCTCCTGACTTAGTTGCCACACAACTTCCAGAAAAAATGGATATTTTAAAATGTCATTTTCTACAAATGCGCATCAGATGGATGGTGTAGATTCCAATTATATCAAATTATGTGGGGGAGGGGGAGGATTCTGGAGGTGGAGCGAGGAGTGTATGAAAATTTACACGTAACGGCTTTCTTTACCCGTAACTTTCAGAAAAATGGGTAATTTTTTTTCACAAAATTTTCTATAGATATCTTTCAGAGTGTGTAGATTACGATTATATTGGAATTTGATATGATAAAACAAAAAAAGAAATTTAATGATGGGCTCGTGCACATACATACTAAATGTAGGGCACTGTTAAGGGGATGATAATTGACGACCTGCAGACACGGACTTCACTGCGGTTTGCTAGTGAGCTGGTCCACAGAAAGAAGGGACTTCAGATTAGGCGGGGAGAGAAATCTCAGGTACTTAAGATGGTCGATTGTACTCGCTCTCATAATGTGTAGCTAATTGAAGTGAAATAAACAATATCTCGACGCAATCTTGTTCCGGATTGTTTTTATGTATAGCTTGCTCAAGCTATAACTGTTCACCCCGAAGTACAAAACGCAAATATGGCGAGCGATCACACCATCACCGTGAAACTATCACGATTCTGGCTGAAGCGGGCCGAAGTATGGTTCGCACAGATTGAAGCACAATTCACCATACGGACGGTCACCTCGGACCTCACAAAGTATTCCTATGTAACAGCGGCACTGGATAAGGACCCAGCAATAAAGGTAATATACATCCTAACCCTACGGTCTGCCACTCACAAATACGCCATTTTGAAATACAGACTGGCTTATTGACCAAGAAGCAATAATCAGGTACAGGATGCAAAAGACTTAGTTGATTCCAAAGCTTCCGAGCTTATGGATAGGATGCTGGCATTAATGCACCATGGTGAGTTTATTTATTATTTTTTTTTTTTGTATTTAGGGAGATATTCCTTCGGAAATAACCACCCCAGGTCCATGCCCTCATAACGCCGACCGAGATCAAAGACCCAAGGCAGTTAGCGAAAGTGGCTGAAAAGCGATTTTTGATCGATGGGGACAACAACCATCAACACGTCAACAGCAACACGTTGCACCTGCCGCCCCTCGCGAAGCAGCCGTCTCAGACCGAGTACAAATTCTCGGGCGGACATGGCGCACAGTCAACCCCCTCGTCCCATAACCGACCTCTCCAATTTTTTTTCCTATGTTAACGATGACGGAGATTCCGAATATGCAAAAAAACACGTTTTCAAAAATTTTTATGCCCCACCCCCTTTTTTTTAATACTCTCTTTTACTTGTTTCAGTCATTTGACTGCAGCCATGCTGGAGCACCGCTTTTAGTCGAGGAAATCGACCCCAGGACTTATCTTTTGTAAGCCTAGTACTTATTCTATCGGTCACTTTGCCGAACTGCTAAGTTACAGGGACGTAAACACACCAGCATCGGTTGTCAAGCGATGTTGGGGGTGGGACAAACACACACACATATACATATATACGACGGGCTTCTTTCAGTTTCCGTCTACCAAATCCACTCACAGGGCTTTGGTCGGCCGGAGGCTATAGTAGAAGGCACTTGCCCAAGGTGCCACGCAGTGGGACTGAACCCGGAACCATGTAGTTGGTAAGCAAGCTACTTACCGCACAGCCACTCTTTAACGTTTATCGAATTTTCTTTTTTTCAATCTGCCTGGAAAGGCACGGAGATTAAGAATGTAGGGAAAATAACATTTTAATTTCAAATTTTTTATGAAAAATTCCAAAATTGTCCACCCCCCTCACCACCTCATTCCGCTGTCTAAAAGTGAAAATGAACGGCTGTTTTGTCCGTTTGCGCATGCGTAGATATATAGTGAACCATCAAAAGGTCACGCATGTGAAGCCCTCACCAGAAAATTCGATATGCTAAAAATAACAGTTAAATGTTTGTGTGTACGCGCGCGCAACAATTTCTACAGCTTATCCGAATAAACAGAGAAAGTACACAGAAATAGTTGGTACTACTAAAGCAGCGCGGACCCGAACGCGCAGTCGCGCGTCGTGAGTGGTCGATCCTAACCCTAACCCTAAACACGTATTCATTTGCACACGCGGGTTAGGGATAGGGTTAGGGTTAGAATCAACCACTCCAGACTAGCTAGCGCGGACGTGCGACTGCGCGTTCGATCCGCGCTGCTTTAGTAGTACCGAAATAGTTATGGAGGATCCGATTCTGAAAAAAAAAAATTTCAAAAATTGCATTTTCAAAATTTCATGTTATCGCAGTTTTGTGAGATTTGGCTGTTATTTCTAGCATGTGGATAGCCGGCTTGAAGGTCTGAGGGTATATTCTTTCACTTGTTTCAGTCATTTATTTGACTGCAGCCATGGTGGAGCACCGCCTTTAGTCGAGTAAATCGACCCCAGGACTTATTCTTTGTAAGCCTAGTGCTTATTCTATCGGGCACTTTTGTCGAACCGCTAAGTTATGGGGACGTAAACACACCAGCATCGGTTGTCAAGCGATGTTGGGGACACACACACACATATAAATACATACGACGGGAAAATGTTAAGGTGTGCTCTACCTTTCTTTTTAAATGTTAGGACCAATGTAAAAAATATAGTTTCTAGGCCCTACTAGAAATATAATTCCCAGAAGGCCATTAATATAGAAAAATTTTGATAGGCTTTCTGTGAAGGTCAGTTATGATTACAGTCCTAACATGAATAAATAGATTCACCCAACAGGCTATTCCAGCCCACACTTGTAGAAATGTAGTACCTGTATCCACTAGATCAGGCATGCAATGTCAGATCAGTAATATATGAAATTGAAGTCACCCATTGGTTACCAAATTCAATGATTGCTAAGAAAATGTATGTTGGTATGTGTGAGGGTGAATTCAAGAAAAGATTTCATAATCACAAGTCATCATTCAGCCACTCTGACAATAAAAATAGCAACCCACATCTGGAAAATGAAGGACAACACTACTTACAACTTCAAATGAAGAATTCTCAAGAGGTCAAAACCACATGTAAATGGATCAAAGAAATGTAGCCTTTGTATAACAGAGAGAGCACACATTCTGTTAAATTTGAAGAGCCAAACAGCTATTTAAATTCTGGAACTGATATTTTCATTAGATGTGTACATCAAAACTAGTTTAATTTATCCAATGAGATGATGTCTACTATGCTGAGATGACTAACAATTCTCCAGGGCAGTCCTCCATTTCCACACTTAACCTGCTCAAGGCTCATGCATTATGCACACATCTACACTTGAGTTACTTACAATTGTAGCTATATCAATTGACCACTAACACTAGGTATTGTATGTAGACATCTGAATCACCCAGACCAACACATGAACCACCAATAAATGTAATCACTTAATTTGACATAATATGCTAGCAAAGTATTTTTCACTCTGTTTAAGAAGATAATTCTTTTAGCTTATAAATGAATACTGACAATCCAAGGAACAGAACATACATTTTAACTCTTTTGATACCGACCCAGCTGGAATCACCTCTGGCTCTGTAGTACAAATGTCTTGTTTATAAAAGTTCTGAATTGAAATCTCTCACCAAACCTTAGTCACAATTTTTGTTCCTAACACTAGCTTAATGATAACTAAGTTATTTTTTGCTAAATCCTTTGTTATATTTAAAATTAATTGAAAGAAACACAGAGCATCTCAACAGAAATGTAACAAAACGGTTAAATTACTGAGTTACAACCTCTTCCATGCAAATGGCTCATTCAAGTAACATTTTTCTCAAAAAAATCTCATACTACTTATAGCCATTTTGATGACAAACCTGAAGGTTGCTGCAATAAGATGGCAACAGCTTCATCTAAGTTAAGTCGGATATCTTTTCTCTTGACATAAAGTTGAATTAGTTTGTCTCAGACAAGATACTGTTTATAAAATATTAACAACTCTCAAATTGTGAACCTTTCGGAAAATGAACAGTACACTGTGTATGTGTGTGGCTATAAAGGCAAAAGAAAAATTTCTGTGCCAAATGCTGAGAAATAAACTTTAAATCGTCAATCACCACATACAATATATATATACACACACACATACATACACAATGCCAATAAATTATTGTTCCTGAACATCATCATCATCATCATGGACTGAGGCCATGCTGGGGCACCACCTCAAAAGTCTGGTGCCTATTTTATCAGTTTCTTTTGATGAACTACTAATTTACAGGGATGTGAACAAACCACCTGTCATTAAGCAGTGTGGCAGAACAAACAAAAAGACAATCACTCATGCATATACATGATGGGCTTCTACACAATTTCCACCTACAAAAATTCACTCACAAGCCATTGGTAAGCCCAAAGTGCTGTGCTGCACTGTGGGACTGAACCCAAAACCATATGGTTTCAATGCAAGCTTCGTAACCACATAACCATGTCTGCATCTTAATATGTTTTTTGTTTTTGTGTCCCCCCCCCCCCTCCTGTAAAGAATACCTAAATGTAAATTATAAATTCACGTTTTTTGTTTTTTTTTTCTCATTTTCCAGGAGTTGTAGATAGATTACAGTTTCATTTCTGGAAACTGACAATAAATGAGACAAAGCGACAGGAAAACGAGAGAGCAGAATGAATCATTCTCAGGATGGTCTCCGCCAACGGCACAAGAAGAAATCAATCATAAAATCAGCAATCTCTTCGACATCACAGAAATTTCAAAGTCTTTCTTTGAAAACTAAATGCCTCTTTGTTCTCCTTGCTTTCACACTTCTTGTTGCGTATATAATAATGCTCTGGTATCAGGTGACAAACAGGCTCCGTGAATTTACCTACATACAAGCTGATACATGCCCTGCATGTTATGGCTCTAGCATATGTCTTGCTCTATTCAGGGGTGATGCCCACTTCACTGGCATGCTTTCAAAGATTCGGTCTTTTGATTATTTAAATTCTAAGAATTTCCATTACGGCAAATTAAACGGCAAAGAGGTTGTTTTAAAAAAACTAGTAGCAGACGATGTGTTGAAAGACTTAGACGACAAAATCTGCCGTAGTGCTCGAAGGACTCCTGGTTGTGACGTTGCGAGGGTGGTTGTTAAAGCTGATTTTGTCTCTCAAGTTCGGCAACATGAATTGGAAGTGGATCATCTGAAAGGTGTTAACGATATGTTTTACTGTCCATCTCGGCGCCTTCTTGATCGACTACTGAAATATTACCTGGAGAAGTACTCGTACGAGGCACCATATTTCTACGCAGTTGATAAAATACAGATTTTGATAACAGCTATGATTAGTTCGGAGCCATTAATGCTACAGGTAATCTTTCGTCTTTTATTTGTTCTACTCCTTTTAGTCACTGGACCACAACCATGCTGGGGGCCCCATCTTGAAGGGCTTAGTCAAGCATATCAACCCTAGCTAGGGACTTAGCCTATCTTCCCTTTCACTGAACTAGTAAGTTACAGGGCTGTAAACAAACCAACACCAGTTCTCGAGCAGTGGGAGCAACAAAAATAAACACAGATACACACATATATCATTTATCTTTTTCCTTGTTACAGTCATTGAATTGTGGCCATGCTGGAATACCCCTGTACTTATCCTTCTTCAAGCCTGATCCTTATGCTGTTGGTCCCTTTTACCGAACTGCTAAGTTGTGGGAATGTAGAACCACCAACACTGGTTGTCAGATATTGGTAGGGAACAAACACAAACTCACACATACACACAGAGGATGGGCTTTTTTCAGTTTCCATCTATCAAATCCACTCACAAGGCTTTGGTCAACTCAAGGTCATAGTACAAGACACTTGCCCACAGTGCTATGCAGTGGGACTGAACCCAGAACCATGTGGTTGGGAAGCAGGCTTTTTACCACATAACCATTCCTGCACCTATATGGTTCACCTTTTATTTTCTTTCTATACTGTTTTGTCAATGGTTGCTATTTTGGATAAATGTTGTGAATTCCATACCTAATTAGCAATAGATTCTTTAGTAATTCCACCCTACATTGCCAAGCATATTTTTCTCTTTAAATGTCTACTTGTTTATAGTCCACTTACATTTTTCGTTAAAGGTAGGTCCTTTCAGCAGGTGATGTAACATACATTGTCTCTTTCTATGTCTGGCGGGAAGCATTCTTTTGTTATAAGTAGATACCTTTCAGTAGGTGATGACATGGTATGGATGTTAAGTAGGTACCTTTCAGTAGGTGATGACAATGTGTGGATCTTAAAGAGGTACCTTTCAGTAGGTGATGATATGATGTGGATCTTATCACCACCAAAAGCAATTCATATGAATGCTTTATATTTATTTTGGGATGTTGGTGCCATGTATAAAAACACCCAGTTCATTCTGTAGAATGGTTAGCATTAGGAAGGGCATCCAGTCGTAGAAACCATACCAAACCAGACATGGATCCCAGCAGCTCTCCAGCTGGCCATCTCCTGTCAAACCGTCCAACTTATGTCAGCATGGGAACCGGTTTTTATATGATGAGGATAATCATGTTTTTTTTGGGGGGGGGGTTTTAACACAAATTCAACAGAACCAAATTCTTGACAGTAAGATGGTGATGGTGTGTGAATAATAATAATAATAATAATAATAATAAAACTTTATCTTTTAAGTAACAACTGTTTCTTTTAAAATTTTTTTCAGACATTTCCAGCATCTCAAGGGTGGCCATTTCCTTCATATATTGGAGCTTGTGGACGTTTTGTTCTTTTGGAAAACTGTGGCGAAAGTTTGCAGAATT
The DNA here is from genome assembly GCF_046866305.1 of Octopus bimaculoides. Classification (NCBI taxonomy): domain Eukaryota; kingdom Metazoa; phylum Mollusca; class Cephalopoda; order Octopoda; family Octopodidae; genus Octopus; species Octopus bimaculoides. The sequence goes on from NC_142946.1 coordinate 7,062,550, forward strand.
TTCATCAGGCATCTCTAAAGAAACGAGTAAGTAATTGAGATTTGCTTTTTGGTTTGTTTGTTTTTTAATTAAATGTTTTATAAAGTAAAATATATTAGTGCTTAACGTATCATTATTATTATTTTAATTAATCAATATTTCCTTTAACAATTGAATAAATCAAATTGCTAATTGAGTTGCAGTGGCTGAGGTTGAGATTCTGTCTAATCAACCACCTGATCATAGGTTCAGGTTCTACCTCTACCCTTCTGAAGTGCCTTGGTATAATGCTACTTGCTTTAGTTATCTTTTACTTGTTCCAGTCATTGCCTTGAATTCTTAGTCGATATGAATCAAGCCCAGTACCTTTTTTGAGCTTGGTACTTGCTCTATCGGTTTCTTTTGCCGAACTGCTAACTTATGGGGATGCAAACGCATCAACACTGGTTGTCAAGCAGTGGGAGACAAAAAGGGACGAACACACACATATGTACAATGAGCTTCTTTCAGTTTCCATCTACCAAATCCACTCACAAGGGCTTTGGTTGGCTCAAGGTTACAGTAGAAGACACTTGCCCAAGGTGCTGCAGAGTGGGACTGAACCCAGAATCAAGTGGTTGAGAAGCAAATTTCTTACCACACAACCATCCCTGCACCTCCCTCCCCAATAGGTCCAGGAGTGGCCATGGTTCCAGGTTCAGTCCCATTGCGTGGCACCTTGGAAAAGTGTCTTCTATAACCTTGGGCCGACCAAAGCCTTGTGAGTGGATTTAGTAGATGGAAACTGAAAGAAGCCCGTCACACACACATATGTGTGTGTTTTTGTCCCCCTACCATTGCTTGACAACCGATGCTGGTGTGTTTACATCCCTGTAACTTAGCAGTTCAATAAAAGAGACCAATAGAATAAGTCCTAGGCTTACAAAGGATAAGTCCTGTGGTCAGTTTGTTCGACTAAAGGCAGTGCTCCAGCATGGCCGCAGTCAAATGACTGAAACAAGTAAAGGAATAGAATATTTCATTTCTATGTTGTTGTTCTTTTTGTACTGCTTCTTATCATTTTCATATTTATATACACAATTGTATTTGTATTATATTCTCTCTACTTGTTATGTATTGCCTTACAGTATGACCTGGCCTACCAAGTGATGAAAATTGCTAATTTCCTCGCAGAAAATCCATCTAATTTTTCTTTATATTGGACAAGTTTGAAGCCCAGTGATTTTGTAGTCGATCAAAACGGACACGTGAAATTTGTGGACCTGAAAAATATCATAGTTGTAGATAAAGAAGAGTACAAAGAAGGTAAGTGGACCATTTTTAAGTCTTGTTTTTGCATTTCTTTTTGTTGGTATTTTTCTGTCTCTTGTTAGGTACAGGTGTAGCTTCGTGGTTGAGAAGCTTGCTTTTCAGCCATGTGGTTCAGTCCCATTACATGGGACCTTGGATAATTGTCTTCTATTACAGCTGTAGGCCAACCAAAGTGTTGTGACTGGATTTAGTAGCCTCCGTGTGACTCAACATCCGAAGATCATGCTTCACTACCTTGTCCCAGGAAGACATGGGATGAGGTGGTGGCGTATAATTTTTGGATGTTGCTTCTCATGGAGGTGATGACGAGAGATGGAGACCTTTGGCGATTTGCTGTGCTTGAGAAGACATGTTAAGCCAAGTGAGATCACAGTTGTGGCCAGTACCGGTGACACACAAAAGGCACTCACTACACCCTTGGAGATGTTGGTGTTATGATAGGCCATTATTTTGATAAGGGGCTCCGAAAGGGGTCTCAGGGAATAGCGTTCCTACTTTCCTGAGCTAGTTTTCCACCACAAAAATTGTGGTAGAGGCTTTGGTCTTGGGGCCACTCGTGTCTAGAAACTGAAGTTGGGGGTAAGCAAGGGCCTGCTCCCCGTAGAAAATCCAGCTCCAAAAAAGCCTCATGATAGCAAGGGAGCATGGGCTGCACCTGCCTACCTCGGTTGCTGTGGTATTGAGGTTGATCCGGCTACCCCCATTAACAAGCACAAAACCTGGATTTAAAACACTGGATGATGATGATGATGATGATGATGATATTTCTACAGATATCCTATAGAAACTATAGCCAGCACTGATATTTCGCTACATTTCGTATCGAGACATCAGATGTAAACAAACAATGAGATCAAACAAAAATGGGGAATGAGTGTACTTGCCATATTTTGGGTGTTTTTGCCCCTTCATCAGCACCCATCTAACCCATTCTAGCCTCTGAACACATTGCTTATACACTCATTACCCATTTTTGTCTTCGATCTCATCGTTTGTTTACATCTGATGTCTTGATACGAAACTTTGTAACAAAAATCAGTGTTGGCTATAATTTGTATCGAATATCTGCAGAAATAATCTTATCAAAATATTTAATCCAATCCTAAAGAACTTTTGTATTTTCATGCCCTTTCCTAAAAATTGATTGGGAATTCTTCACAGCGCCCCCTATATTTGTCCTCACACTGCTTGACAATGGTGTTGGTTTGTTTACTCTTGTGACTTAGCAGTTCAGCAAAGGAGTCCAGAGTTATAAAAACATAAGTACTAGAGTTGCTTTGTTTGACTAAAACCCTTCAAGGCAATGCCCCAGCTTGGCCATAGTCCAATGACTGAAACAAGTAAAAGAAAAGAAGCTAATGTGATTTTATAGTTAATTAGTTGTGTTATATTTTTTTTTATTTTTTGATTGTTGTTTTGTAAATTAGAAAAAAGGTTTTTTTCATTGATTTCATTTAGTTGCAAACACAGGGAAACCAAAGACATTCGAAGCGATATTCACCGAATGCGAGAATTTCTGCCCACCCACCCCTACCAACGAGCTGTGCAACCATCTCAGCTCAGACTGGAACATCTACTTAGCGTGTCGCCACGTACTGTCAGAGCATGCTACAGATCCTGCCATGAAGGGTGGCCTCCTTCACGACATGTCGCACGCGGCCTTAGATGACTGGGATATGAGATTCCTCATCAAAGAATGCACGTCACCAACAACGAAAGGAGGAAGAATAAAATCTATCCATAGACTACTTCATACATTGGATTCTCTGCGGAACGGAAAGGAACAGCACCCAGTGAACATTTAAATAGTTTTGTAATTTTGATTTTTCTTTTTTTTTTTTTTTTTTTTTTTTTTGAATGCAAATTGTAGAAAATTTTTTATTTTTGTGACACTTTTGATAGACAATTTCTTTTGTCCATATTTGTATTAATATATATATATATTCTTGCAGAATTATAATAGAAATATTTATTAATATACATATGCACAATTGCAAAATTATAATATAGATATTTACTAATATATATATATGCATATGTATCTCTCTCTCTCTCTATATATATATATGTATAATAATGATAATTTTAGGGATAAAAATCCAAATTTACAGGTAAAAACTCAATTAAATTCAATTTATTAAAAATTAAAATTAAATTAAGTCTCACAGTATAAAATATACATATATAGTTTTAGGGAAAAGAACCAAGTTTCATGAACTCATCGATGAAAATCAACTGTCACATTTATTGTGCTTTTACTTACTAATTTTTCTATATGTGACAGTGGATTTTCATCGATGAGTTCATGAAACTTAGTTCTTTTCCCTAAAACTATATATATATATATATATATACATACACACACATGCAGTATTATGATATAAATATTTATTAATATATGTATTTATATATATATATATATATATATGCATACATGCAAAATTATAATATAGTATTGTGTTAATTATAAGAAAATGGAAAAGAAATATAGTGGAGACTTATTGTATTACGATGAAAACATATCACACAATGATTAAAGGATCAAAATAATTGTAAAAAATAAGCATATTTTTTCTCCATTTCCTTATTTTAATATAATACAATATTGGACGGTTTATCCCTATATATTGTGGAATTTTCTCTCGATAACACCAGTTGATATCTGGATTTCCAAATCCCTAACAAGGATATTACATCCTCAATATTGACTACGTATATGAGTTGTCTAAGGGGCCATAAGTCAAGGAGAAGATGTACCCATATAACTGTTAGTAGAGGGAGTATATTATCTGAATATATGATGAACACATTTAGAATTGACTGTCAGAAGAAAGAGTTCTCAACACTAAGGCAGAGATTTATAATATTTTTATTTTGATTGAGTTGGTCTCTTGCTACTCTGAGTTTCACCTATGTGTGCTCAGAGTTGTAAAGAGTAATCCCAAATGCAATACCAGCCCTAACAAGGTGACCGGCCAAGGATTAGGGATGCAAATCCCTGCCTGTATAATTTACCACAGGACTCCCACAGATGCAGAAGTTACACTGGCCTAAGTAGAGCATGGCTGACACCAATTCCATTAGGTTGTTCACATGAACAACCACATACAGAATGACATGATCTGATGTGTCCTTCCTTTTGTATGTCATGTGCGATTTGAAAGAGATTTAACTGCACTTTCTTTCATGCCCAGTGGATTCTCAGAGAATTCAGTAGTAACTTGTCATATTGTTTGGTTAATGCTCGTACTAATGTTCATATGCTGAGCCTGTCCACCGAAGATGATGACGACTTAGCAAAAGCCATCATCATCATCATCACAATTTGGACAAAAAGAGTCGAAATATTATCCGTATGAGTAACTTTATAGTTGCCATTGTGGTAAAAGTTCTTTAATGTTCAAAGTAGAATCTTCCTCTAAGACACTTTGGATAATAAAAGTAGAAATGTTATCAGTCTGCCTAATTTCATAATTATTGCCATTATAATAGCAACATCTATCACATACCATTGTGCTAACAAGACCTATCGTATTCAAGGTTGAATCTTCTGTCTAAGACACTTTGGATAAAAAGACTCAAAGAATCAGACTTTTGCTGATGTAGATATATAATAGAATTACTTCTGGTAAAGCAATGGGAATATTTGTGTAAATATGCCGTGCCTACTTTGTGGAAACATTACTCGTGTGTCTAACTTCATAATTGTTGCAACAGGATCTATTATATTCAAAGTGGAATCTTCTGTCAAGGAGTCTTTGGATGAAAAGAGTGGAAATGTTTTCACTCTGCGTAACTTTATAATTGCCTTTGTTGTAACAAGTTCTACCACCTTCAAAGCTCTGATGTCTATTGTTCCAGACTCAGAGTTTTGTTAACTGGCACTGAATTGCTTTTTTGTTTAAAGTGATAGGCCACATATATTTTCGAGCATGTTGTGTATTATAACTAGTAAAAGGACCACGACCGGGTGGAGTTTGGTCTTTCACTACATTGCCGTCCTGCCTCATTGTTGGGTGCAGGAGATCCATTGTCTCAGACAACCAGGGGTGAGGAAATGGTGTAATACCTTTCACAGTGTCATTTGTGTTAGTTTAAGATGGTCGAAGTCTTACGTGGTGAAACCATCCAATCACAATTCCATTCAGAAAGCTGCAATAGATGTCGTTTGAAGAAAGAACACTGTACAAAGCCGCTTAATGTGTATTAGGTTCTTGTATGCATTATGTAAGGGCCAAAGAGGTCCCGTCCTTGCATACTTCTGTCACTGTGACAAAGAGAAATTGCTAAGAGCGGGAACCTCAGAGCTACATGCTCTGCCACCTAGTGGCAAGCTGTTTAAACAGCTAACGTCAGGGGAAGGAACTGCGCCTGCCTTTGTATTAGTTATCATCGTTGCAATGAATAAGAATGATTTTCTACAGGCTTTGTTCCTTGAGTGTGCTTAATGGAGATTTTCATGCAAAGGCTCACCCCAGATACAGTACCAGCCAAGGAATAAGGATGCAAATCCCTGCCTGTGTAATTTACCACAGGACTCCCACAGATGCAGAAGTTACACTGGCCTAAGTAGAGCATGGCTGACACCAATTCCATTAGGTTGTTCACATGAACAACCACATACAGAATGACATGATCTGATGTGTCCTTCCTTTTGTATGTCATGCGCGATTTGAAAGAGATTTAACTGCACTTTCTTTCATGCCCAGTGGATTCTCAGAGAATTCAGTAGTAACTTGTAATATTGTTTGGTTAATGCTCGTACTAATGTTCATATGCTGAGCCTGTCCACCGAAGATGATGACGACTTAGCAAAAGCCATCATCATCATCATCACAATTTGGACAAAAAGAGTCGAAATATTATCCGTATGAGTAACTTTATAGTTGCCATTGTGGTAAAAGTTCTTTAATGTTCAAAGTAGAATCTTCCTCTGAGACACTTTGGATAATAAAAGTAGAAATGTTATCAGTCTGCCTAATTTCATAATTATTGCCATTATAATAGCAACATCTATCACATACCATTGTGCTAACAAGACCTATCGTATTCAAGGTTGAATCTTCTGTCTAAGGCACTTTGGATAAAAAGACTCAAAGAATCAGACTTTTGCTGATGTAGATATATAATAGAATTACTTCTGGTAAAGCAATGGGCATATTTGTGTAAATATGCCATGCCTACTTTGTGGAAACATTACTCGTGTGTCTAACTTCATAATTGTTGCAACAGGATCTATTATATTCAAAGTGGAATCTTCTGTCAAGGAGTCTTTGGATGAAAAGAGTGGAAATGTTTTCACTCTGCGTAACTTTATAATTGCCTTTGTTGTAACAAGTTCTACCACCTTCAAAGCTCTGATGTCTATTGTTCCAGACTCAGAGTTTTGTTAAATGGCACTGAATTGCTTTTTTGTTTAAAGTGATAGGCCACTTGCATTTGGATAATAAAAGTAGAAATGTTATCAGTCTGCCTAACTTCATAATTATTGCCATTATGATAGCAACATCTATCACATGCCTTTGTGCTAACAAGACCTATCGTACTCACGGTTGAATCTTCTGTCTAAGACACTTTGGATGTCATGTGCAATTTGAAAGAGATTTATTTGCACTTTCTTTCATGCCAAATGTGTTCTCGGAGAAGCCATTTGTAACTTCTAGTCTTCTTCAGTTAATCTTCCTACTAATGTTCTTATGCTGAGTTTATTCACCGAAGATTACAGTCCAGCAGCAAATATGGTCATGATCACACTTGCCACAGGATTCCTACAGATGTAGACGTTACACCAAAATATGCAGGGCATTGGTGGCACCAATTCCCTGAGATGTTCATACAGGCAGCCAAATATAGAATTATGTTAGCCAACGTCTCCCTTCTCTTAGATGGTAAGTGTGATTTCAAAGAGATTTAGCTTCTCTTTCTTTCATGCTGAATGAGTTTTAAGAGAATCCATTGGTAACTTGTAAACTTCTTTGGTTAATGTTCATACTAATTTTCATATGCTGAGCTTATCCACCGAAAAAAAATTATATCTCTGCAACAATCATCATTATATTTCGAATAGAAAGAGTTATTATGTTACCATTTTGTGTTACTTTGCAGTTGCCATTGTAGTAAACACCTATCACATTTGAATCTTCTGTCAAGACAGTTTGGATAAAAAATTTGGAAATATTTCCCATGTGCCTAATTTCATAACTATTGCCATTGTGGGAACAAGATGTATTATATTCAAAGTAGAATGTTTTATCAAGAAGCTTTGGATTAAAAGAGTAGAAGTGTTTCCTCTTCGCGTTACTTTAAAGTTGCTTGTGTTGTAACAAGTTCTACCACATTGAAATAGACATTCTGGTATCTATTTCTCCTGACTGTGAGTGAGTCTTGTTAAATGACACTTAAATGTGTTTTCGTTTATATTGACTGACCACTTGCATTTGCGAGCATGTTACGTATTTTGACCGGTAAAAGGTCCATGACCGGGTGGAGTCTGGTCTTGCGTTCCGTTGGGTGCCCTGTATAACTTGCTACAAGTCTCCCACAGATGCTGAAGTTTCACTGGCCTATGCAGGGCATGGATGTCACCAATTCCCTGAGGTGTTCATATGGACAGCCAAATACAGAACGACATCTGATGTGTCCGTTTTTGTAGATGTTAGGTATGACTTGAAAGAGATTCGGAGTTGAGGTCTCAGACAATCTATTGGTAAGTTGTAATCTTTGGTTAATGTTCGTACTATTGTTCATGTGCTGAGCTTATCCACCGAAGAAGAATACAAGTGGGCAACAATCGCCATCATACTTCAGATAAAAAGAGTGAAAAAGTTACCTGTATGTGTAACTTTATAGTTGCCATTGTTGTAAAAGATCTCTCATGTTCAAAGTAGAATCTTCTGTTGAGACACCTTCGGAAAAAACATGCAAATGTTACCAGTGTGTCTAATTTCACAATTATTGCCATTGTGATAGCAAGAACTATCACCTGCCATTGTTATAATAAGACCTATCATATTACAAGTCATACCTTCTGTTGACACAGTTCTGTCAAGACTCTTCAGATAAAAAAAAGTGGAAATGTTTCCCTTCTGCCTAACTTCATAACTTTTGCCATTGTGGTAACAAGATCCTTTATATCCAGAGTCAAATCTGCCAGGATGCTTCGGATAAAAAGAATGGATGTCCCCTAATTGTGTTACTTTATAGTTGATATTGTTGTAACAAGTTCTACCGCATTCAAAGTTCCGATGTCTGTTGCTCCAGACTCGAAGTCTTGTTAAATGGCACTTAAATACCTTTTTGGTTATATCGACAGAAGATTACAACTCGGCAACAATATCGCAGTCAGCATCATCATCATCACATTTTGAATAAAAAGAGAGGATATGTTCCCACTCTGTGTTATTTCATAGTTGCCATTATGGTAAGATTTATCATATTTATAGTTTATTCTTCTGTCGAGATATTTAGGATGAAAAAAGTGGACGTGAATTCCTGGCTTCCAATATGTAATTATTACCATTGTGGTAACAAGATCTTTTATATTCAAAGTCAGATCTTTTATCAAGAAGTTTTGGATTAAAAGGGTGGAATTATTTCCACTGTGTGTAATTTTAAGGTTGCTTGTATTGTAACAAGTTCTACCACATTGAAATAGACATTCTCATGTCTTATATCTTCAGACTGTAAGTCTTGTTAAGTGGCACTGAAATGCCTTTTTGCTTATATTGACAGGCCACTTGCATTCGCAAGCACGTTTTTTTATATTACAGTTAGTGAAAAGACGACGACTGGGTGGAGTCCGGTCTTCCACTCCATTACCAGGTGACCTGATGTCTTGGACATCCAGTGGAGGGTCTTCCTGTTCATGCTGTTTTTTTGGGTTAGTATTAGTTATCATCATTGCCAGGAATGGGAATGATTTTCTACAGACTTTGTTCCTGGAATATGTTTAATTAATATTTTCATGTGATGGGTCACCTCAAATACAATTCCTGTTCTAACATGGTTACCGGTCAACATATAGAGACATGAAGTTTGCTTTGTGTAACTGGCCACAGGTCTCCCACAGATGCAGAGGCTACACTGGCCTATGCAGGGTATGAGTACCACAAATTCCCTTAGTGGTGCACATGGATAGCCATATGCAGAATCATATTGTCTGATGTGCACTTTCTTCTAGCCAGCACTTTGGTACGCAAAGTTTTCCCTCTGTTACATGCTACAGGAGTGCCAGAGATGCTGAGTTTGTGCTGGCATATGCTGGGCATGGGCGACCCCAATTCCCTGCACTGTTCATATGAAGGGCAAATGCAGTATTATGTTATGTGGTGTCCATTCTATATAGATGTTAGGTGCGATTTGAAAGAGATTTAACTGCTCTTTGTTTCATGCCGAGTGAGTTCTGAGACAATCCCTTAGCAGCTTGTAATCTTCGGTTAATGTTCATATGCTGAACTTATCCATTGAAGAAGATTACAGTTCAGCAACAATCCTCATGATTATCATCATATTTTGAATTAAAAGAGTTGAAACACTTCCGATTTGCATTACTTTTAAGTTGCCTTTTTTGTAACATGTTTTACCACGTCCAAAGGTCTGACCTGTCTGTTTCTCCAGACTCCAAGACTTGTTAAATAGCACTTAAAAGGCTGTTTTGGTTCTATTGACAGAAGATTATAACTCAGCAACAATCATTATGGTCATCATCGTCATCGGCCCCGTATTTCTCGAGCCGTGTCGGTGGAGCTTATCCCGAACGGGTAGCGCCCCTCGGTAGCACTGCCAGGCCAGGGATCTCTGGAAGTTGTCCATAGGTTCCAGCCTGAAAGTCGTCTTGAACATGCGGGTCAGGTATTCCTCGTCGATGCCCAGGTTCGCCCCGAGGTCGTCGTCCACATTTTGGATAAAAAGTGTGAACAGGTTACCATTTTGTATTACGTTGTCGCTGCCATTGTTGAATCTTCTGTTTAGATATTTCAGATGAAGAAAGTGGAAATGATTCCCATGCTTCTATTGTATATTTATCATCATTTTGTTAACAAGGTCTATTATATTCAAAGTAGAATGTTTCCACTTTGTGTTACTTTAGAAATAGACATTCTCATGTCTCTATTTCTCCAGACTGTAAGTCTTCTTAAATGCGTTTTTGCTTACATCAACAGGCCACCTGCATTTGCAGGCATATTGTGTATTTGGACGAGCAAAAGGGTCATGACCGGGCGGAGTCTGGTCTTCCACTCCATTACCCTGTGAAAGGCCCGATTCTGCGTGCAGGAGACCCAGTGTTTTGGACATTCAGGGGAGAGTTGTCCTGTTCATGCTGTTTCTTGGGTTAGTACTAGTTATCATCATTGCCAGGAATGAGAATGATTTAGGATGAAAAAAGTGGATGTGAATTCCTGGCTTCCAATATGTAATTATTACCATTGTGGTAACAAGATCGGTTATATTCAAAGTCAGATCTTTTATCAAGAAGCTTTGGATTAAAAGGGTGGAATTATTTCCACTGTGTGTAACTTTAAGGTTGCTTGTGTTGTAACAAGTTCTACCACATTGAAATAGACATTCTCATGTCTTATATCTTCAGACTGTAAGTCTTGTTAAGTGGCACTGAAATGCCTTTTTGCTTATATTGACAGGCCACTTGCATTCGCAAGCATGTTCTTTTATATTACAGTTAGTGAAAAGACGACGACTGGGTGGAGTCCGGTCTTCCACTCCATTACCAGGTGACCTGATGTCTTGGACATCCAGTGGAGGGTCTTCCTGTTCATGCTGTTTTTTTGGGTTAGTATTAGTTATCATCATTGCCAGGAATGGGAATGATTTTCTACAGACTTTGTTCCTGGAATATGTTTAATTAATATTTTCATGTGATGGGTCACCTCAAATACAATTCCTGTTCTAACATGGTTACCGGTCAACATATAGAGACATGAAGTTCACCTTGTGTAACTGGCCACAGGTCTCCCACAGATGCAGAGGCTACACTGGCCTATGCAGGGTATGAGTATTTAAAATTCCCTAAGTGGCTCACATGGATAACCGAATGCAGAATCAGATTGCCTGATATGCAGTTTCTCCTAGATGCTAGGTGCAATTTGAAAGCAATGTAACTGGTCTTCCTTTCATTCTGAATGAGTTCTCAGAGAATCCAGTGCCAACTTGTAATCCTCTTGTATCGAGTCAGTTCTGATAAAAAGTGTAGAAATGTCATTCCTATGTATATCTTTGAATGAACTCCAGTATTTTAAATCCGGGTTTGTCCCCATTGACAGGGGTAGCTAGATCTATGTTGCTCTCACCTCACCTTGCCCAGTTTTTGGTGTCCTCCCTCCTCAAGCCAACCCTCCCAGTCTTCTCCACTTATTCTTTGGTCACCCTCGCTTTAAACTCAAGCACTCTCTTCAGAACCCGATCCTCATTTCTCCTCAACACATGTCCATGCCACGGCACTCCATTTGCCCTTGCCAGCTGTTGACATTTGTGCTCACAACATTTATCATATTCCAAGTCAAATGGAAAGACTAGCTGTGTCCCTTAAGTGTGTTATTTTATAGTTGACATTATTGTAACAAGTTCTACCACGTTCCAGAGTTCTAATTCTCCAGACAGTAAGTCATATTCATGGTATTTAATTACCCCTTTGTTCATATCGACAGGCTACTTGCATTTGTCTCCTGTTGTATATTGTGACCAGTAAAAGGATGACAACTGAGTAGAGTTTGGTCTTGCGCTCCATTACTCGTTGAGGGCCACCTGCTGGGAGCAGGAGATCTGTTACCAGCATCCAATGATGGGCTGAGAGTGTCATCCTTTTCACAGTTATTTGGGTTGGCATTAGTGCTTAAGTGTGAATTTCATGTTAAGAGTCACTCCATATACAATGTCAGCTCTAACGTGGTTACCCACCAACACTTAGAGACACCACCTTTGCCCTGTGTAACTTGCCACAAATGCAGAGGTTACACCAGTGTATGTAGGGCACGTGGCACCAATTCCCTCAGCTGTTCAGATGGACAGCCAAATGCAGAATTACATTATCCAATTTCAAAGAGATTTAACTGTTCTTTCTTTCATGCTGAATAAGGTCTCAGAGAATCCATTGGCAACTTGTAATCTCCTTTGGTTAATGTTTGTACTAATGTTTATATGCTGAGCTTATCTACCGAAGAAGATAACAAATGAGCAACAATCATCATCATCATCATCATCATACTTCGGATAAAAAGAGTGGATATGTTTCCATTATGTGTTACTTTATACTTACCATTTGTTGTAGAAGAGTGCAACTTTGATGCAAATCTGATGAAGTGCCACTCTAATGTCTAAAACTGCTAATATTACATAAATTTTCACTTCAAATTTTTGTGTAAACTGCTGTTACAAGCAGAATTGGTGCAGAAACAATTGTAATGAATCATTAAAGATGTGTTAAAATATTTTCTTTGTCTTCTTATTATTTGGATTATAATTTACTCTTCACTTCACCCACACAACAGTTTTGCCATTGTGAAATCAGGATTTCCTACACTTGAAGAACGTTAGTATTAGTCTGGAATCCAACAGTGTTAATAGCCCAGAACTTGAGTTGAGTACTGCATTGGAAATACCCTGCCAGGAACTAAGATATATATATATATATATATATATATATAAAAAGTAAAAAAGAGTCAAAAGGAAGAGTAAGTATGGTTAGGCAGCTTTTTAATTGCTACAATTGTTTCGATACATACAGATCCTCGTATATACAGGATTTAAAGTTTAAATTAAATTATTTAACGATTTACCTGTATAAGAAGATCTATATGTATCTCCTCGGGCGATACTCAGTTGCTGTCCCCGTAAGCAAAATTTTGATTTCCATGCTACAACACCCATGGCTTCTTCTTTGGAAATTCTAAGGGTGAACGAGCTCTATTTGTACTTTTATACATTCTTAACAGAGCACACCTAAACTATATATATATATATATATATATATATATATATATATATACACACACACATACATATAAGGAGAAATATTTTATGGATGGAGATTTTCTATTTTTATTAATGCATTTCTACATATATTTTGGCATGACATGTATTTTTAAGGGTCTACCTCACTGCATCATCATCGTCGTTTAACGTCTGCTTTCCATGCTAGCATGGGTTGGACGATTTGACTGAGGACTGGTGAAACCGGATGGCAACACCAGGCTCCAATCTGATCTGGCAGAATTTCTACAGTGGATGCCCTTCCTAACGCCAACCACTCCAAGAGTTTAGCAATTCAAGCAATTGGGTTTAATAACAACAAAAACTAAAGTTTACAATCTCAAAGATATTATTTATATTTGTAGAATATTTACATACATACATCTTTGCTTATAGAATAATACCTTCTCAAAACAGAGAGAATTACAATGGTTCCTTCCAAGATGATTCTACCGTCTTGCTCGGTCGCTTCGGTTCTTCACGTTTGCGTATTCATAGAAATGTTTTCCGATTTTCTTCGTTCTCTCTTTGCGATCCAGTTTGCGACGCTGAGGAAAATAAATGAAATGCCAAGGTGGTCAAAATGGAACAAGAAATTTTCAGGAGTTTACCATAGACACACGCACGAAAAAAAAAAAAAGAAAGAGAAAGTCTAAAGAAAACTAAGATTGTTGTGAGGCTGACAAATTTGCTTCACAACCTTGGTTTAGTTCCACAACTTGGCACTTTAGGTGCCTTCTACTAGAAAACCAAACTCAAAAGCTGATCGTTATAAAACTGCTGTATCATGGCCAGCCTTAAAATCTGAGTAGTTAAAAAAACAAACAAAACAAACCAAAATAAACTTACTTGTTTGCCAGTCAACTTAGGTGCTTCATCTTCATCGGAACTTTCTTCATGTCGCTTCTTCTTTCGTTTCTTATTCTTGTTTGACTTGGCTATGTTCACCTTGGAAGAACATTCCTTTGTTACACTGGTACTAGGCTTGCTTTCTGGATCCTTCATCTTGTACATGAAATCAGCTGAAATATTCAGAGACAAAGAAAAAGTGAAATATGAAAATAAAGAAACAACTTGCTATAGGGCACAGGCATGACTATGTGGTTAAGAAGCTAGCTTTGCAATCACACGTTTTGGGGTTAGCTGCTGAAACTTCGAAGTCACAGTCAACAACATCCTTGTTTAAGAATGATAAATTTTTACTCTAGAAAAGTATAGAGTAACCCATTAGATTAATGTAAAGTTGTTTGTATTAGAATTCAACATAAAAACAAACATCAATATAAATAAATATATATATACCTTCATCGTCAGAATCCTCTGTGACAGCAGAAATACCACTTCCTGATGGAATACTCTCAAGAGAAGCTGTCAAAGACTTCTCTTCAGTTTCATCTTTGCTGTTATCATCAATTATCTCTTCGCTCTTATCTTCATCTTTTGCTGATGTATTTTCTTGTGCAGCAGTCTCTGTAACATTTGATTCTTCTTTGGAAATGGATTTATCTGAAGAATCATCGGTTCCCTTATCTTTTTCTCCAGCAGCAGCAGCAGTTTGTTCTGCTTCGTTAGACTTTGTCATTAACTCAACGAATGCTTTCGCATCAGCTGATTCCTTCTCAACATTAGGAATTGCGATTTCTTTTGTCTCATCGTCATTTTCATCACTTTCTTTGTCTGAAACATCTTCAACATCAGAATCATCTCGCGATACATCCAAATTCACGGATTTAACGTCATCACCAACAAACTCTGGTTGCACCTGAATTTTGCTTAAGTCCTGTTGCACTTGTGGAATGGTTTTCACAGTTTCCTCATCCATTATTGCAGTTTCCTTTGAAGGGGTCTCAACGACTACTTTGTCAACAACGCTTTCTGTCTCGTCTCCCTGCAAAAATTAATCATTCATTTCAGAATATAATCAAGCATGAGTAACTGGGATTTCTGAAGGATAGGAAAATAACTTTGAACTTTTATTTACTAAATTATTTAAATTACTCTTACAGCAAAGCAATCTATTAAACTTATCATTGATAAATCCTTAAATGAAAATCATAGATGTATCAGGTGTCTTTTCAAAAAATACCTATTTTTTTACTTGTCATTTTGTTTATTTCTATGATACACTTTGGTAATTTTAGTGTACTATGCGTCTCCATAAGGAACTGATTATCATTACGAAGAATTCTTTCTCTCATATTTTTTATAAACTCTACAGAGACACAAAGGATTTCCCAAAGTAAATCCAGTGGTATGTACCTTCATCCTGTTGTTGACATCAGGTAGCCGAATACTGTGAAGAGGCTTTTAACAGCATACTCAAATATAAAATTATTACACACACACATGTGTATGTAGATATTCTTATTTCTTTTTCTTTAGCAGCAGTTGTAAATAATAATCAGTCAAGCTGCATTTTTATTCCTGTGTTGATAAAGGCTGCAGTCATGTCCTAAACTGCATGCTTCTTTGCTAGAATCAAAATACTTTCTCCAGCAGCCATAAGTATATAGACAGACACACCTGACCCTTGCAAGCATGGAAAAGTGGGCATTGAAATGAATGATGAGGAAGCTACACACACACACATATAACACTTAATACATTAAAAAATTTGTTCACACCTCTCTTACTGGTGGTTTAACAAAATATGGAAGACGTCCTCGTTGCCAATCATTCAACACAATTTTGGAAATATTGTTGAAATCTGGGTCGCCACCCTGAAAATAGTTACATCAAAAAGACATAGAAATTTAGAAGTTTATAAAAAAAAAAAAAAACAGTTTCTTAAAAATTCATTCATTTATATCATAATGTATTCCAGAAGTAACTAATCCATTCTGACATGGGCTGATTGATAAGTCTCAGACTTAAAAGAAAAAAAAACATAAATACTTGGGTCAATTGGTTTGCCTAAACCTTTCAAGGCAGTGCAGTAGCATGGCCACAGTCCAATGACTGAAACAAGTGAGAGATAGAAGGTAACTAGAAATAAAATCTTAGACAGATTTATTACCTTCAATAATTTTCCGTATCTTTTGGCAAGTTTTTCCAAGAAGTCTTCTGTACCATTCCAACTTTCTATTTTATAAGCTCGTGTAATATATTCAGGTCGCACTCGTTCAAGTACAGCTCCAATGTAGTCTTCTGGATTCCTCAAATGTTCCACTCGTACCTGGAATTCAAGGAGAATACTTTCATTACAACAAGGTTACCCAGAACAAGCCACCGGTGGATCAGTCAATGGAGAAATGTATCTCTAAGTTATGAAGAACCCCAAGATTTAAGAAAAAATTCTGGTGCTCTGCAACACGAGAGGAGGCGTCTTTTAAGAGAATTTAATAAAAATATATTTTATAAAAGAATGGTATGTATTTGTTATAAGTTTGATTTGGTGAATGGAAACTAGAAGAAACCTGTTGTGTGTATATATATATAAATAAGGATAAGATCAATACGAAAGTATACATACATATATGTGCATACGTGTAGAATTGTGAAAGACATACTCCAATTCTTCCAAAATTGAATAAAATAATGATGAATACCCATGTACATAATGAACAAAATGAATAATAATAATGTCAAATGTTTTGGTGTGACTTTTGGCTCACCTTGTACATACATACATACATTTATATACATATAAATCATTATTGTTTTAATGTTCACTCTTCCAGACTTGTATGGGTTGGCAGCATTTATTGAGGCAGATTTTCTATAGTTGGATGCTTTTTCTTTTATCAACCTCTGCTTGTTTTCAAGCAAGGAAAGTTTCCCCATGGCCAGACATGTTTTTGCAAAACATTGGTAATTAGTGACACTGGTTGTATGACAGTGATTCTTGTTTACAACTATCACATGATGTCAAGACGAGACAAAATTGCATACACATAAGTACAGATAGATTTATATACGCATATATATATATATATATATCTACCTATCTATCTATCTATCTATCTATATATATATATATATATATATATAGTGAGAATTTACAAAAAAACAAAAGACGAAGACCGCTGTGTGAACAACAAACAAATGTATTAGTTTAATGCTCGTGAAGTGAGAAAGTCTTTTACATTTTGAGCCTATGCTCTTCAACAGAAAGGAACAGGGAGAGGAAATAGAAAAAGGTTTAGTGACTAGTGAAAGCAAAGGATGAAGACATTCAGATGATGAATACTGTAGTATAAATATTTAGATATTTATATTAATAGATCCAACTTACACAGAGTACAGACAACAGAGAAAATTAATTTTGAATAATGCAGTCCTAGATATACAGCACAACAGGATGAGCAAGGATGGAAAGAATGAAATCTATAATACTTACCACACCTTTCAAAACAATTTCTGTAGGAGTGGAACCAGATGGATACACCACACCAGGACAATCTACCAGATATATTCTTCTCATCAGTGTTATGTACTGCCAAACCTGTAAAACAGAGAGAAGAGAATGAATTGAGTTAGAAGAATTAATTAATAAGTAAAATAAATACTGAAAATGAGAGATGAAGCATTTTATGTGACAGAATGTATGAATCCTTTAGCATTTTAACCGGCTATATCCAGCCCAAATACAGGGGTGAGGTGAAAAGTTCATAGGCTGACTATGAAGGGGTGATGCTAGAGCTGGGGAATCTTGCTTGCAGTAATTTCTTATTAATAACTGCATTGTTTTTTTTTCCAGGTAAACTGACACCTGGCTGTTCAAAGAAAACTTCAAAAGTAACTAGTATTGACTTCTTTTGAAAATGGATAAAAGAACCCAGAACCATGTGGTTGGTAAGCAAGCTACTTACCACACAGCCACTGTTGTAAAAAAAAAAAGTATTGTTCAATCCACTGAACTCCTAAAATTGCAATACAATAAACAACAAGAAATGAAATTGAACATTGAAATGTGTCTAGTACTCTTTTACCCATTTGACTGCGGCCATGCTGGAGCACCGCCTTTAGTCAAACAAATCGTCTCCAGGACTTATTTTTTGTAAGCCTAGTGCTTATTTTATCGGTTTCTTTTCCCAAACAGCTAAGTTACGGGGACGTAAACACACCAACATCGGTTGTCAAGCGATGGTGGTGGTGGTGGGGGGACAAACACACACATATGTACACAACGGGCTTCTTTCATTTTTTGTGTACCATATCCACTCACAAGGCTTTAGTTGGCCCGAGGCTATAGTAGAAGACACTTGCCCAAGGTGCCACACAGTGGGACTGAACCCGGAACCATGTGGTCGGAAAGCAAGTTTCTTATCACAGGGCCACTCCTGTGTCTATGTATGATCTTCAGACCATACTTGTGGTTTGTGTCATTTACTTACCTTTGTCTCACCAGCAATCGGAGCCACTTTACAAACTTTTTTCTTGCGCAAAGTATTAATAACGGAACTTTTCCCAACATTTGGATAACCTATAAATCCAACACTGATTTGTTTTTTATTTGAATGGAGCTGGAAGCAAAAAAAAAGTAGAGTTAATATCTGTAATAGGAAGAAGGTAAGGCAGATAAAACAGCAGAAAATCTTGTTAGCAATAGACTAAAATATACATATATAGATATATCTACTACATATGTGGAAAATCGGTGTGTGTTTGTTTGTGGCGTTGTTAGCTAACTCCTCCTACATCGTTTTATTGATTGATCAGAAAAATAGTGTGTGCGTTTAATTAGTAAAAAAGAAAGACCATCCCCACACACACACGATACATATTGAGTACTCTTTTACTACTTTCTATTTTCATGCTCCTAAAATATATTTTTATAAATGAAAACAAGTGTGAAACTCAGAGTAGCAACAGTTTCTAGTGTATGAATAGGGCTGCCAATGTGACCGATGCCAGGGCTGCTTGACTGGCTCCCGTGCCAATGGCACATAAAAAGCACCATCCGAATGTGGCTGATGCCAGTGTTCCCTGACTGGCTCCAGTGCCGGTGGCACATTAAAAGCTCCCACTACTCTCGGAGTGGTTGGCGTTAGGAAGGGCACCCAGCTGTAGAAACATTGCCAGATCAGATCGGAGCCTGGTGCAGCCGCTGGCTTTCCAGGCCTCAGTCAAACCGTTCAATCCATGCCAGCATGGAAAACAGAAGTTAAACGATGATGATGATGACATGCATTGTGTAGTATCTTACACTTCTCTTTACATACTCCATTAGATATATTTGGGGTTCTATAAGGATGGAAGAGCATTATCCAGAGCTGGATTGTGACAGAGAAACCCTGAAATAAGCCAAGTATGACATCATCATTGGTTTTACATCTACTTTTCTGTGTTTGCATGAGTCAGATGGAGCTAACCCCACCTTGTTTCCAAGAGAGGTATTAATCTTTCGTCTATCAAACAGCCTGGACATGTTTTTATGGAGAGAACTTGCAACAAATGACACTGTCATTGTTTACAATTGGCAAACACACATAAAAACAGCAGAAATATGAACTCACAAACACACATCATCATTGTTGTTCCATGCTTGCAAGAGTCAAATGGAATTTGCTGAAGCAGATTTCTACAGCCCGATGCTTCCACCAGTTGCCATTAGATGCCCTTAGGCTTTTTTTCAGTTTCCACAAACCAAATTCACTTAGAAGGCTTTGGTAGACCTGAGGCTACAGTAGAAATTGCTTGTCCAATGTGCCATACAGTGAGATTGAACCCAAACCCCATGTGCTGGAGAAGCATACTTCTTCATCACACAGCTATGTTTGCTTATATAACAACAGAGAATATTTTGCTGCTATTTCAAAATGCAATAATCATCAGTTTTAATAATTATCAAAACGAAGGGATATGAAATATAAAGCGTTTTTCTTTGTTTTCTTCTAACCTTTGCAAACTGTCGAAGCAAATTAATAAATGCTCCTTTTCCAAAAGCGTTGGTGAGGCTTGCATGGAATGCCATGGTAGGCTGGTCTTCTGACAAAATAGTCACCCATTTTTGCTGTCAAAAGAAAAGTACATAAAACATAATCTTCAGTATAAATATTAACACACACACACACACACGGGAAAAAAATTAATAACAAATATGAAAGACAAAAGCAATAATTGGATAATTCCTGATCATTTAGCATTCAAAAACTTCTCTCAAATGTAATGCTTACCTACCTATTTGAATTAATCATGCATTAGCTAGTAGCTTTGAGATTTTGACCCTGTGACTGTCTATTCTCAGAATGACATTGCAGGATGGATATGAGAGGCCAGATCTGATCAGTCTGAACATAAAACAGGAAGAATATTTGGGCTGGACATGGCTGGATTAAAAAAACACAGCAAAGAGTTTTCTTTCTTTTAGTACTTAAGTCCCAAGTTGGCCCTGACCATCCATGCCCATCTTAGTTCATTTTCAAGCATAGTGTATCTTGTACAACATTATCCAATGTGTCTAATACTTTAAGATGGTAAGGGTATAGTTTGAGGGAGATTTGGTTGCTCTTTTTTGACAGGTACTTTAGTTTGTTAACTCTGAAAGCTACAGAGATAAAGTTGACCTCGGCTAGATTTGAACTCAGAACATAGAGATTTGAAACAAATACTGTAAATCATTTTGTCTGACGCTTAAACAGTTCTGCCAAGATGGAGGTTAAATGATGATGATGATGAAAAGGATGAAAGGTGAAGGTCATCTCCTCACTGCCACCACCTGCCCATCAAAAACAACAACAACGTTTCAGATTTTTGCATCATCATCATCATCGTTTAACGTCCACTTTCCATGCTAGCATGGGTTGGACGATTTGACTGAGGACTGGTGAAACCGGATGGCAACACCAGGCTCCAATCTGATCTGGCAGAGTTTCTACAGCTGGATGCCCTTCCTAACGCCAACCACTCAGAGAGTGTAGTGGGTGCTTTTACGTGTCACCCGCACGAGGGCCAGTCAGGCGGTACTGGCAACGGCCACGCTCAAAATGGTGTATTTCATGTGCCACCCGCACAGGAGCCAGTCCAGGGGCACTGGCAACGATCTCGCTCGAGAACCTGTTTTTTTTTTTCTCCTTTAAACTTTTAGCATTTAAAGCAGCCATATCCAGCCTCTCACACTTACCCTACAATATCATTCTAGAAATAAACAATTACATCATTGAAATCTCAAAGCTGTGAGACAATCATCATCAACACTTAGCATGAGGCCAGCAATTCTAGGGGCAAGTGGTTAGTCAATTACATTGACCACAGAGGGATAAAAGCAAAGCTAACCTCAGCTGGATTTGAACTCAGAATGTAAAGAGAGAAAAGAAATACTGCAGGGCGTTTATCTCATCACCCTAACAAGTCTGTCAGCTCACTGCCTCAATAATAATAATGATGATAAAAACAAACAATATATATATATATATATATATACATCTTTTACTCTTTTACTTGTTTCAGTCATTTGACTGCGGCCATGCTGGAGCACTGCCTTTTAGTCGAGCAAATCGACCCCAGGACTTATTCTTTGGAAGCCTAGTACTTATTCTATCGATCTCTTTTGCCGAACCGCTAAGTTACGGGGACGTAAACACACCAGCATCGGTTGTCAAGCGATGTTGGGGGACAGACACAAACATACACACATATATACGACAGGCTTCTTCCAGTTTCCGTCTACCAAATCCACTCACAAGGCTTTGGTCGGCCCAAGGCTATAGTAGAAGACACTTGCCCAAGGTGCCACGCAGTGGGAATGAACCCGGAACCATGTGGTTGGTAAGCAAGCTACTTACCACACAGCCACTCCTGCGCCTATATATATATATATATATATCTTTTACTTGTTTCAGCCATTTGATTGTGGCCATGCTGGAGCACCGCCTTTATTATATGTCTCTATACATATTGTGAAGTATGACTGTTAACTTACCGTAACCCACACTGGAACAAGGTCGACTTTGTTCAAAATAAAAATCAACTGTTTGTGAGGTTTCTCCTTTTTAAGATATTTTTCAATTTGATAACATCTTGTTCCTAAGGGATCTCGGGCATCTAAAACTTGGACAAGAACATCCGAGGAATCAATGACCTGCACAAAAAAAAAAAAAAAAAAAAAAGGGTGAATAAATAAATAAGCGAACGTAAAAGTAATATTTCTAAGTTTCTAAAATACTAAACCAAAATTGGTAAAAAATGATTGAAATATAATTTTAAAATTTTTAATATCCATAGGGAGAAACGTGATTGTGTGGTTAAGATGTTTGCATTGCAGCCATGGGGTTTCGGGTTCAATCCCACAGCATGGCACCTTGGGACAGGTATTTTCTTCTATAGCCCCAATATCACCATCATTTCATGTCCATTTTTGCATGTTTGCATGGGTCGAACAGAATTCATTGTGGTGGATTTTCCAGGGCCAGATGTAGTTGGGCAATTAGAAACAGGAAGATACCCTGGCTGGGAAAATATTCACTCGCTCCAACAAAAAACAACCTTGACCATCGTGCAAGAAAAATGGACGCAACACAAATAAAACCATAAAGCAGATATTACTTGCACAAACACCTAAAACTCCAAAATATATACCAGGAGACCGATTGTACTCACTTTATAGAGTTCGTTCCAGATACGTTTTGATTGTCCAGCTTTGAACACCATTTCAATTGCTTCATCACGTACACCGTCATATTCAACCACTAAATCCATGTCATTCTGGGGATTGTACTTCTCTTCAGATTCTTGGACAAGTTTGCTTAAATCCTATGGATGGAGAAAAAAAAGATCAAATTACAAATTTAAAATGAAATCTTGCATTTTGAAGATATTTTATGTGGAATGAGCAGGACCCATAGTAAACCTACTGTTTTATTTCTGAAAACTTCATCCAAAAAACTTGAAAGCTGAGTCTGTATCAAAGATAGTCACTCATCTTTTCATCACTCATTGAAAAGTGATGGAAATTGGAATACGATGATTACTTAATGCATTTTGTATACTTTATGCACAATTTTATGGACTTAATACACAGCATTCTCCCTCTTTTTCTCTCTACTTTTTGTTTTGCTCTTAGCCTTTCCCTTCAGCGCATCATGTGACAGCATTACAGACAGATTAAGTAAGAAGGAAAAAAAAATCTTGGTTTTAAAAAGAAAAAAAATTACACATTTCACTCACCACCACTTCACCGAAGTGAAGGAAATTGGAATATGATGATTACATGCCAGGGGCACATTAAAAGCACCCCTTAACAGACACTTCCCCACATTTATCTCAACAGACAAAAATGCAACTTAAATTTCTTTCTACACACAACACACACACAAAAAAAAAAGAGATTTTTTTCGAAAATTGTACAAAACGTACCAGTATGGAACATAGATATGAAATAGTAATGATGATGATGTACAAAACATGAGTTACCTCCAAATTGTCAACTTTGATTTTCGGTCTTTTGCGCTGAGCTTTCTTTCCAAATGTCACACCGTAGCTCTCGGTATCCAAAAGATGAGGACGAGCATACTGAAAGGCAAGAAATGGAGAAATGAATACATTAAATTTAACATCTGCTACTCCTGCATCCCACCCTCGTCCTTCTCTTGTCTATCATCTTGGTTCATACCTGTCTGTGAGCCTCTGCCCCTTGCACACCTGTATCCTCTTTGCCCCATCAACCCTTTCCTCCCCTAACACTCATACTTCTCTATCACCTGAGAGCAGGAAGGTGCACGCTACATCCCCTTGCTTTCTCAATTACCTCCTTTCCCACCCCGAGCCATTTCCACTTCCCATTATTTTCCCCCCACCAGCTGAGTGATAAAAATGGAAGGGAATCTGGAGAAGAAGATATTGGAAGAAGTGGTGAAGGGTGATGTGGGAGAAAGTTAGTCTCACAAAGGAGACAGAAGCAACACAACAAACGGCATGGCTGTGTGCTGGAGAAGACCTATAGTGCGATGTGTTCTTGAGCAAATCACTTCATCTCATCTTGCTCTGCGATCACTTCGACACCTGACGCATGGCACACTGTGCACCTGTTCAGACAACATCAATCTGATGGAGGGAGTAGCCTAATATGCAGCATGAACATCTGATCATTATAAACCAATCGTTTGTGCTGGTCATTCGGCAGAAGCTGAACGCTCATACATCGTCTATGATGGGAGAGTCCTTCATATATGTGTGTGTGTGTGAAAAGAAATAGTTATTGGCAAAAGATATGAGCATTGGTGAAAAATTCCTCATGAATCTGTGCATCCTTATTGTTTTATGTCTGATATCTGGCACGGGTTGGATAAGTCTCCTGAGGTGGTATTTCACAGCTGGATGCCTTACCTGTCACCAACCCCTATAGTTGCATCTTACAACAAGCAGGAACACAATGTACCTAATCTAAAACAAAGGAAGTACCTTATAGTATTTATGCCACTCGAGTTACATTGATTCTCCCCCCCCCCCCATTACTCCTGAGATTGGAAACATAAATACAGCAAACCAGGGAATGGTACAACTAATGATGCTATTGACAACAAAATGTAAAGTAAAGATAAATCAATAAAATGAAAAATGGTCTACACACTTTGGCAGCTTCATTCAGTAGGGAAACAGGAAGTTTACTCTGTTTCATAATCATCTTGTAAGGGTCCTTCTTAACTTTTTCCATCTCCTCTTGAAATCTCTGCAGTGCATTCTGGGTAATCACTCTGGTATTACCTGTGCAGCAAAAATAATAAATGACGATCAAACCTCGTTACAGAAAAAAAAACTTCTTACGTCAAAATGTAATTTATCTTTATGCAGTTTTATATTCTTTTGTTTGTTTCAATCATTTGATTGCGGCCATGCTGGAGCACTGCTTTCAGTCGAACAAATTGACCCCAGGACTTATTCTATTGGTCTCTTATGCTGAACCACTAAACACACCCACATCGGTTGTCAAGCGATGGTGGAGGACAAACACAGACACATACATAAATTAGAGGATTTACAGTTTCTGAGAGAAGGTATGGTTCCAAGTTCTATTGTGTTGAAGTAACCATTCCATTATGCCAGAAACTTTCCTTAATCATCATTTAGCGTCTGTTTTCCATACTGGCCTGGGTTAGATGGTTTGACTGGAATTGGTAAGCCAGGATCCAGTCTGTTTTGGCTTTGTTTCTACGGCTGGATACCCTTCCTAATTAATGCCAACCACTTTACAAAGTGTATCGGGTGCCTTTAACATGTCACCAATTACCAGATTGAAAGAGTACTGGGGTTGATGTCAGACTAAAAACCTCTTGAAGAAAAGCATAACAAAAAAAAAAGTAAGAAAGATAAGAGCACAATGTATTTACCAAACCATCTTCTATTTGGTTCCACTCGAGCAACAGTTCCAGATTTTAACCAAGTTTGAAATGGTGCTGGCCGTAAGATTTTTCCTGCACTGTCTCTGTAAAAATAATTAAAGAATTGTGATTAGAATGCATGTTCTTCTATGTGTCTCATAAAATTAAAGACACTTAGCCAAGGTGCCACGCAGTGGGAATGAACCCGGAACCATGTGGTTGGTAAGCAAGCTACTTACCACACAGCCACTCCTACGCCTCTCTCTCTCTCTCTCTCTCTATATATATATATATATATATATATTGTATATACATGAATGTGTGTGTGTGTGTGTGTGTGTGTGTGAGGTAGATAGTTAAACAAAGAGAATTTGAGTTAATACTGAGAAGTCACACTAATTTCATGAAACCTACAAAAGAGAAGTAATCAATGTTACCTCTTTGGTTTGTAATTTCTGTACATTTGGAGACGTTTAATGGTGCTCCGGTCCCTCATGTTATGTCCACCATGCCCTTCAGATTTGGGGCGATCTGGAAAAAAAAAAATTTTTTAAAATAAACAATGGGAAAACATGAAGTTAGGAATTAACAGTTTATATGGAAATTTAAGAAAACGTGATCTGTTGTAGTTTTAGGGTTAGGGTCTTGCAGCTGTAACTGGTTATGAAAGGAACTGGATCATCAATTCACAAGTTGTAAGTTCAAATCCCTCACAGGTGCTCCATTATTTCTCTAGGCAGGACTTGACAATTAACCCTTTCGATTATTAACTCATCTGAGACTCTCCCTGCCTCTACAATACAATCTTCCTGTTTTGAAGTGATACAAATTCAAACTTTCCATCAGAATTTCCTGTTAATTTATGTCCGAAACACCAGTTTCATAATGCTTTCTACTTATAGGTAGAGGACCTGAAATTTTTTGGGGGAAGGGATCTAACCAATTACATCAACCTTCAGAGCTCAACTGATACTTATTTTATCAAACGCCAGAAGGATGAAAGGGGACCTTGGCAGAACTTGAAGACAGAAACATAAGGACGGACGACATTAAGCATTCTGTCCAGTGTGATAATGATTGTGGTAGCTTGCTGCCCTAAATGTCCCTTTAATAATGGGGTGTCAAGGAGATCACGTGGATAGAGCAGGGAGAACAGGTGGGTAGAGTTTGCAAGAATATTCGGTAAATTTAGTTTCATGCCAGACTCGATTTCAGTACTAAATAATTTTTTTCCCATAGTTGACCCCTTAAGCTGTTGGAAACGTATTCTTTATTGTGGAAGAACTGGATGCCCATCCTGTCGCCAACCCTCATCCGTTTCCAAAGAAAGTAATATTTTTTTTCCTTGGCAAGGCATATTATTCACGGATTATTGGAAATGAACGACATTCATTTACAAACATCACGCGATACATAGCCAAGCAAGTGGCCTTCGTGCTTAGTCTCACTGCGTTGCACCTTGGGCAAACGTCTTCTGCTACAGGCCTGGACCTATCAAAACCGGATGAGTGGATCTATTGGACGGAAACTGAAAAAAGCTCGTCGCGTGTATGTACGTGGACAGACACACACACACGATGGGCTTTTTTCAGTTGTTGAATTACCAAATCTATTCACAGAACTTTGGTCAGCCAAGAGTTACTAGCACTTCTATCTGTTAATTATTTCCAAATAAGGTTTCATACCATTTAACGAACTCAGTTGTCGGTATCATCGTCATAATCATCAATCCCTGGATATTACTGTATTGAGTCCTACGATTTCATGGTGTATAAGTGACCGAGATCACAACATCCACCCTGAACGGGACGCCAGTCCGTCACAGGTTTACTCGTCTACAGGTGACTGGACTGGAGCGACTTTGCTCCAGAACAACGACGAACCACCTGGTCCGCGAACCGAAACCACGATCCTACGATCTTGAGTGCAACACTCTAACCACTAAGACGCGCACCTTCACTGCCGTCATTTGTGAAATGATGAAGTTGAAGAAATATGAGAAACCACATATAAATATGTCAAGTTATTTAGTGGGGATGTAGAGTGGAGTGGGGATCTTGCATTAATTCCTATTTTCATTTTTCTCAAGAGCAATGAAAAATCGAATCTCAATAACTAAATACATAGAATAGGCACACAGCTATAAATTCCTTCACTAAATCTTTTCTCCTTTGGAAGCGATCGACATGTTTTATCTTCATGTACATGTTCTAAAGTTACGCATTATAGATTAGACACGTGGGGACCACAGAGCAGAGGAAAATAAACAGTGAAATAACTTACCTATATTCATACTATGGTTAGATTTATTAAGCCTTTCGGGCCTCTTGCCCCTTTGGCCCCTGTGTACTTTATTACTGACCATCTTTCCCCCTTTGATTTTCCAAGACTTGTAAAAGAATTGCCAGAAAAAATATCCGAAATCAACAACGATATCACTTTCTGAACTTTATTAATACAGATAAATTATTTACTGTCGGTGATTGGATGAAATTAAAATTGAACTGTTTCAACAAAAGAAAACGAATTTCGATATTAAGTGAGTTAATTTTTTTTATTTAGATTTTTTAATATGCAACTTACATAATATATCAAGTTATTAAGAAATATTTGTATAGCATTTTTATTGCATTTGCTGCCAAACACAATTGCATCAAACCGGTGTACTTGGAAATAAGTAATGTCTGTTTAAAATACCGCAGTACGAATTGAGTTTTATTTTTTCAATTATAAAATTTGAGTCGCGTGTTTATTTTTTCATATAGCATGTAGCATACAAAAAGATGTGGTTTATAATCTAAGTAGTTTAACGTAACATTATTAAATTGGTTCGATTCTAATACAGAGTTCAAAGCGCTGAGTTTTGTGGATATGGGACTGTTCATTAAATCGACTCTCACATTACATCACTGTTGTTTATTTTATTGGCATTCGAAGGATAATAGGCTAAACTGATTTAAGCAGGATTCGAACTAAGAATGTACAGGAACACAGCTAAAAACCTTGAAGTATTCTGCTAAGACCAGTTTCACTAGTCCCGGGGGGCATGCGAGGTTCTTAGCCTCTACACCATGAGACTCAGCAAGTAAAGATACATTTACACACACAAAACAACAGAAGACTAAGTGACAGGGTTGGGATTCGAACCCAAACGGTTCTTTCTACCAAATTGTTATTGGTCAACCTAGAGGATAAGCTGTCCTGCAGTGGGACTGGACTCAAAACCGCGTAGTTACGAAGTCAGCTTTTTAACCACACAACTAGACTTATTACTACATGATTTAACGGATCTTTACGAATAATTATCACTAACTCATGGGAAAGGGTTTTGGCAAGGAATTAAATACTTTGCCCCTAAACATATTTAATCCCATTCATAGAATCTGAGGTTTGCCATTTTGCTAACTCTTTAACGTTGAAGATAGGTTTCGTGTACAACGTTTTAATTTCAAAATGTCCCGCAATATAAGTTCTCATCGATCTGGGACTTGTACAGCTGCGAAAAACGTCGTTAAGAAATATAAGAGAAAATATAGGATTGCTGGCGATAATTCGATAGATATGGTAAGCCAATGAGATTAATAAATCCTTTTGTTTTTAAATCTAAATGGCGATTTGACAGGAGATTTCCATCTCTATACCAGACACTGTTTTTATTAATATTGGTGTTTATTGGCGGTTTGCAACCGTTTGTCCTGTTTACTCGCTGCCAATTTTGAAAAGTAAATTTATATAGCCTTCCTCCTGTTCTGTTTTGTTTAGTAATTTGACTTGCACTTCGGCGGAGGTAAAGAATACGCACACCACCCGTTTTCCGCGTAACCCTAACCCTAAAAGTTACTCTAACCGTAACCCTACATCTAACCCTAAACGCCGAAAACGGGTGGTGTGCGTCGTCTACTTTTATAAAACAACTGATAAGGAAGAAACTTGAAACACTATTTATAAAGTTTATTATTTGGCATAACGGTAGAGATGGACTATATGTAATCTGAACCTTTCCCCCCTTATTTATTAATTTTTTTTACGGAATCCCACGTTTTAGGCTATGGAGATTCCGATTCTGAAAAAAAAATTTTTGAAAAATTTCAATCCCCCCCCCCCACCAAGCAAGCTATTTACATGCTAGAAATAACAGCTAAATCTCACAAAACTAGTGTT
Source organism: Octopus bimaculoides (assembly GCF_046866305.1). Classification (NCBI taxonomy): domain Eukaryota; kingdom Metazoa; phylum Mollusca; class Cephalopoda; order Octopoda; family Octopodidae; genus Octopus; species Octopus bimaculoides. Next base: position 7,092,240 of record NC_142946.1, read on the forward strand.
AGGGTTAGGGTCAGGGTCAGGGTAACGGTCAGGATCTATATAAAAACCGGGGGGGGGGGGGGTCGAAATTTTGAAATTGAGATTTTTGAAAAAAGTTTTTCAGAATCAGAATCTCCATAGCCTAAAACGTGGGATTCCGTAAAAAAAAACAAAATTTAAAAGCGGGGGTATACCCAGATTACATATACTCCATCTCCACCCTTCGGATAGGTACACTCCCGACTGTTCCTTTATAACTTTCGTTGGTGGGGTGGGGGAAGTTTATTTTAATAAGATTTTCCAGATATGGTATAGTTTAGGATTATGTCGGAATATTTTTTCAGAAGGATCTCGGATAATTCACATATCACAATTTATTTTCTCTTAACTTTCTGAATTCCGCTTTAGAGCACGCAATATGATTCCCTCTTTATTTTACGGAATTTTCAGAAATGTTTTATGAATCTGTTCAGCGATCTTACGATACCAGTTCTGAAGCTAAGTGACAGCTTCAGAACTGGTATCGCCAGATCGCCATCTGTTCTACACAGGGGAATTCATATGATTATGAAAACAAAAAACAAAACAAAAAGGAACGAGAGATTTAAGGAGTATTTAGCTGTTATTTTTAGCACACCTCACGACCACCTTATAACCTCCTCGTTTGTCAGTCTGACGTATTGTTTTTCAATATCTTTCTTTCCACAAACACATTGTCAATAATTCGGATTTTCTGTAAATCTGTTATAAAAGGCAAGCATCATTAAAGCATTTAAAATATATCTATCTTTCTTTTCCATTGTTTTAGGTATGGTTATCATATTTGAAGTTCCTTGAAATGTTTAGTAAAGATCTACGTGAATATGCTGTACAGAATCAAATTAAGAAATATACTCCTCTTCAAATAAATAAACTATATATTGTAAGTTTGAGATATTTTGTCATTTATTTTTCTTTTGCCTTAGTTGTATTTTCTAACATTTCCCTGTTTTTTTTAACAATGGAGTTCATTTTCTTTCATTCTTCAGTCTTTAGATTGCAACCATGGTGTGCTGTTGTTCGGTATGGGATCTTTTAGCTCAGCTGTTTTGGCATCACTGATTCGATGCTGACTTATTTGACATCAGGCATTTTAATGTTTCTCTCGTTCTCTCTCTCTTTATGTGTGTTGTTAGCACTCCGTCGCTTACGACGTCGAGGGTTCCAGTCGATCCGATCAACGGAACAGCCAGCTCGTGAAATTAACGTGCAAGTGGCTGAGCACTCTACAGACACGTGTACCCTTAACGTAACTCTCGGGGATATTTAGTGTGACAAGGCTGGCCCTTTGAATTACAGGCACAACAGAAACAGGAAGTAAGAGTGAGAGAAAGTTGTGGTGAAAGAGTACAGCAGGGTTCGCCACCATCCCCTGCCGGAGCCTCGTGGAGCTTTAGGTGTTTTTGCTCAATAAACACTCACAACGCCCAGTCTGGGAATCGAAACCGCGAGTCCGCTGCCCTAACCACTGGGCCATTGCGCCTCCACCGTTTATGTGTGTAAGCATCTAGTTACGTCTGTGTATATTTCTGCATCTATGTGAATGTACATATCTATTTATCTTTTGTTTTACAATAGTAATTTTTTTCTTTATATAAATATGGTTTTTAATTCCTTTTCCAGGATAAAATGGAGAAATACAAGAAATGACTTGGACATGAAATACATGGCAAAAAATTTTTTAAATTACCCCTTTTTTTTTTTTAATATACTTGGACATTCCCATTGCTCAATGGATGTTTCTGGACACTTTTTGATTACATTTTTCCCTTTGCTGGGTTCATTCTTTGAAGAGGTCCCTTCATTGGTCTTTGCCATGCTGCCTTGACACTTTGAGAACATCCTTTTTGCTATGGTAACTTCATTCTTTGAAGATGTCTCCCCCCCCCATTTTTTTTTGTTCATGACATATTTTTATTAGGGTTGTCTTAATATGCATCATACTTTTGAAGTGATGTGTCTTTTAAAAGCTGAAGCAAGATGGGAAATCAATGATGGGTTAATTGTTTTTTTTTTTAACCCCTATTTTCTTTTTATTTCATATAATTCAGTTTTACACACAATAATGTGCTTTTACACTTTTGTCTGTTTTCGATTTTCTTTTTTCCTTTTAATATAAAAAAAATTTTCACCTTAATGTACTCTTGTCTAACCCATGAAATCATATTAATACAGACAGAGCTGTGTGGTTAAGGAAGCTCACTTTGCAACCACCTGGTTTCAGGTTAAATCTCACTCAGCAGCTCCTTAACCCTGTAGCATTCAGATTACTCTATGAAGTATGTTTATTTATTCAAATTGGCTTGAATTGCTCATGCATTATCTCATTTCTAGATTTCAATTATGCGATTTCATATTTTTACAACGAAATTGTAGGGTATGAATGAGAGACCAAATCCAGTTGGTTTGAACATAACACAAATAGAGTATTTAACCCTGGATTGACCAATGCCTTGTGAGTGAATTTGGTAGACAGAAACTGTGTAGAAGCCCATCATGTATAAATATATGTGTGTGTGTTTTGTTTTTCTCCCCATCATTTAACAGCCAGTGTTGGTTTATTTATATCCTTGTAACTTAGCAATTTGGCAGAAGCTGATAGAATAAGTACCAAACTTAAAAATAACAAAAATTGTTGAATGGTTGATTCGTTTGATTACACTCTTCAGGGCAGTGCCCCAGTATGGCCACAATCCAATGAATGAAATAAGTACAAGAAAGAAAAGATGTTTCTTCTTCACATTTTTTTTGTATAATTGTTTTCCTTGTAAAAATGTAAAATAAAACTTTATTAGCATTTATATTCTGTACAGCTGATCTTTTATTGTCTGAATATTGGTTAAAATAGCTCCACTCCTGGTTGAGTTATTAGATGTGGTGTAAGACATGATTGTAAAATAAAAAAAATAAAAAGTGTATTCCCCAATGATATTATATGCAGTTTTTATATTTTGTATTATAAAAAACAAAAAATGAAAAACACAACCTCATCCATGTCCTGGTGGCATGATAGAAACAGAAAAATAAAATAATGTAAACCAATAAATTGTTTTGGTATTTACTCATTCCTTTTAAAATTTCTTCCTTGCATCATGTTTGCAGTTCCACTCCCTCTCCTAGCTGAGAGGTCTACGTCTCACAAGTTACTTAGTGATCCTGATGTTGTCAGTGTCGTGTAAAAAGCACCCAGTACACTCTGTAAAGTGGTTGATGTTAGGAGGGGTATCCAGCTGTAGAAATCATGCCAAAGCAGAGAAATGGAGCCTGGTGTAATTCTCTGGCTTGCCAGTTCCTCTCAAATCATCCAACCCATGCCAGCATGGGACACAGATGTTAAATGATTATAAGCATCAACCTCTGTTACTCTGTGGTTAGCTTTTGCAGAAGTTGTCCTCCTTGGAACAGTTTGAGGTATTTTGGCTGCTTATTCAGTGTTGCTGATTTATTTGGCATCAGACATTTTAATGTGCCTCTTGTTCTCTCTCTCTCTCTTTGTGAGCATATTCCTCTTTATGTGTTTGAGGAGAAGTGTTTATGTCAACTATGTTCAGCTAACCTTTAACACTGTAAGTGCATCATGTCCATATGAGTTTTCTCCCTTGTAGTAATAGGGCAGGGGGAAAAGTTCTAGAGAAAATGCAACGTGCTAAAGGTGAAAAATTCTAATGCCTCTCTCTCTTTCATATATATATATATATATATATATAAGAGAAAGAGGCATTAGAATTACATATATATATGTATTTATTTTCTCTTAGTTAATAATTAACTCCGACAAAATAAATTGGTTAATAGATACCAGGGTAGCAAAGATCACAAAATGACTGGTGTAACTCCTGTTTATGAGGTAGAAACTCCTTGTTATTTTGGGTACTTGAGTATATATAAATTTATATATATATATATAATATATATATATATATATATATATATGCACACACACACGTGTGTGTCTTTGTGTTAGTCCCCATGATTGGTTGATAACTGCTGTTGGTTTGTTTACGTCCCCACAGCTTAAAAGCTTGGCATAAGTACCAGACTTTAAAAATAAGTCCTGGGGGGTCGATTTGTTTGACTAAAACCCTTCAAGGCGGTGCCCCAGTATGGCCACAGTTCAATACACTGAAGCAAGTAAATGACAAAAGATATGTATTTAAATTTTTTATTTCTCTCTAAGAATACAAAGGCTTGCTGAAAGTTTCTGTTTTTACATAACTTCATATTCTCTTGTTTATTATTTAAGCATGGAAGGTGATGTTAGACAATTTCCATAGCTCGGTACTCTACCGAATTGGCGATGAGGAAAAAGAAATTGCCGACCAAGGTGAAAAATCCCATCAACATTATATGGCTTAACATCAATACTATCCTCTGAAAGACGCTTTGTTTCCAAAAGTCTATGAACTGCCTTAAAGAAAGACGAAAAAAAATAAGATATCAGGTGCCGGCATGGCTGTGTGGTAAGAAGGGGTTATCGGTCGGTGGGCGCCGGTGCCCCTCTCATTTTTACTCAAGTCTAAAGAAGGAAAAGAAATCGCCAGCAGCACACATGTGGTTACATGTGTCTGTGATTCTCCTTTCCCCCCACCACTTGACAATCAGTGCTGCCCTATAACTTGGCAGACTTGGGTCGATACTATTGTTTATGTATGTAAAACTTTATATATGAATATGTGTATACATTTATGTATGCACTTATGTATTTCAGACTTTATGTATGAATACGTGTACGCGTTTATATATGGATACATGTGTGTAAGGCTTAATATACGAATGTGTGCATGTATGTATGTATTTATGTGTGTAAGGATGTGTTTTAAGGATCAGGGGCGAACTGAGCTGTCGGTCAATTGGGCACTGCCCAAGGACCCAGAGCTCTGTGGGGTCCGCACTTTACAGTTATGCCCGAAGGTCCTTCATACTCTCAGTTCACCCCTGGTATCGATGTATGTATGTATGCTTGTATGCATTCATCATGTGTGTGTGTGTATATATATATATATATATATATATATATATATATATATATATATGTTAGTATGCATACTTACTTCTCCAGCAGAGGGCTGCACGTCATTTCCCCATATGAACAAAGCCGTTAGGCTCTTGTTTACGTTTAGCAACACCTCTACAATTGTTATAATTCCGTTCACTCCAATGTTGTTGAATACTATAATTAAACTACAGAGAAGAAAATTATATTAATAGTCGTATGCTCACACACACACGCACTCATCATCCCACCACCCACAACCCCATCACCCATCACCGCCTTCACTATCCATAACCCACACCACCCATCACCTTCACCCTCACCACCCATCACCCCACCACCCTCACTACCTTCACCACCCATCACCCTACCATCCATAACCCTCACCCATCACCCTCATCACCACCTTCCCCACCCATCACCCTCACCCTCCAGTACCCTCACCACCCACCACCCTCACCCTTGTGACCTGCATTCCCACAAACACTCATTCCATCCCACCACGCTCCACCCCATCGCCCATCACCCCCACCCGTCACTGCATCCCCACACTGCCACTATACCACTCCGTCCCACAACAACAAAAAGAAAGAAAGAACTTACGTTTTCAAAGATGTATTTGCTTTGAGCAGTTCTGCCAAATACACCGCTCCTGGGTTACCAATTCTGTTATACCCAATGTTCAGTATCTCTATTGTGCCACTGACAGCCATAGCATCAGCAAGCATAGACATTCCATCCTCACCTATTCTGTTACTGAAAAAAAGCACCAACAAAACAACCAAGAAATTAATAAAATAGAGAAAAAAAAACCAGAAAAAAATCTCTGTGTAATCACTTTCCAATAACAACAAGAACATTCAGGGAGTGCAAACTTCCACCAAGGCAACACCAATGTCTCATCAATTAGCCAGAGATGATTTTTTTTAAATGAGAATATCTGAAATAAAATCGACTGCTCTCACAAGTGAAAATATTAAAAATGAACCAAACTGCTCTCAAAAACTAAGTAAAAAAAAACGGGAAAAATAATCCAGAATCCTTGTCCGGTACTAGATCGATCCCCAAATCTAATCAGTTTATGCTAGTCACGAGGCCAAACATCCCTGAAATTTTCATCCGAATCCAGCTAGCAGTTCTTGAGATATCTTGTCCATAGACAAACAAACAAACACGACTGAAAAACGATACCTCCACCTTCGCTAAAGTGGAGGTAACAATGAAGGTGGGTTGGCGATGGTGCTGGTGGTGGTGGGGAATAATGCAGAGTACGGGGAGAGAGCAGTGTTCTCAGCATGGTGGAAACAAATACAATGTTCTGTTTGAATGCACCCATTTACCGATTTTCTTACTGATGATGTCTGTTGATGAAAGGCGGTGAGCTGGCAGAAACGTTAGCATGCTGGGCGAACTGCTTAGCGGTATTTCGCCTGACTTTACGTTCTGGGTTCAAATTCAGCTGAGGTCGACTTTGACTTTCATCCTGTTGGGGGTCGATAGATTAAGTACCAGTTGTGTACTGGGGTCGATCTAATCAACTGGCCCCTTCCCCAAAAACATTTCGGGCTTTGTGCCCTGAGTAGAAAAGGATATATGTTGATGAAAAAGGTCCACCTGTTTTTCTGCAAGCCCGTTTTTACCAGTCCTTCTTTACAGCAGTGAGACCTGGACCATCCTCAAACAGGACCTCAACAAGCTTGAGGTGTTCCAAATGTGGTCCCTTTGTCAGATACTTGGTGTCTCTGTATGTGACCGAATTTCAGACGACAGCATCTGAGAACAATGCCAGCACCAGAAGACCACTGAAGACCAAATCTGCCAATGCAGGCTACAATAGTTTGGCCACAACTGCAGGATGAGCACCAAAGGACTACCACACCAAATATGGTGGTGGCAGTGACTTGTACATTGGACAGTCCAGTGCAGTGCACCAAAGAAGACATGCTTCTGGTATGGCTTTATGGTCTTTCTTGATGGAGCTGGGGCCATTCCAGGTCAGTGGTCCCAGAAGCTTCATCATGCATAGAGCCGACCAGGTCTACCAGTGCTCTCCATCATTGGTGTTCCTGCAACAGTAGAAGAAGAAGAAGAAGAAGAAGGAGGAGGAGAAGAAGAAGGGAAAAAGACATGGTCAAAACAAACTGAGGAAGACCTGAAGTCGCTGCACCTCAACCTCCAGTATGCTACGGCCAGCATATTAAAATGCCGATGATGTTGGTGATGATGACAATGATGATGATGATGATGATGATGATGGTGATAGTGATGATGATGATGATGATGATGATGATGATGATGATGGTGACAGTGATGATGATGACAATGACAAGGATGATTTAAAACAGATTACCAACTTAGATCCAAATGTGTAAGAATGGTATTATTTCTTAGACTTTCAGAAATTATTGTTGCACCATAATCCTCCATGCCGAGTTGTTGCAGGTGTAATTCAACGAGAACTGGATTCATCTGGTTTGAGTAAAAAAGTAGAAAGATTTATTTACTTTTTTTTTTTATATCACTAACACCTTTCTAGCTAATAATCCTAAATCTATAGACATGCGTATATATATATATATATATATATATATATATGTGTGTGTGCGTGTATACTGATAGAGAGTATATTAACCTACCTTTAGGAGATGGCTTATATGCCCAGAAATGATTTCTTCTTCCATATTTTTCAACAAAGGTCTGTTCAGATTAATCCGAAGTAATGTACAGTTTGAGAAACAAAGCACTGTAGCCATTGCTATCATACTGTCAATATTCTGTACAAGACAAAGACAAATTAATGAGAAGAAATTATAAGAAATTTATAATTCATAAGAATATGTTATTTATAATTTATGAATAATCTTTTCTACTCTAGGGACAAGGCCTGAAATTTTGGGGGAGGGGGGAAGGAATAGATTAGATCGACCGCAGCACACAACTGGTACTTAATTTATCAACTCTGAAAAGACGAAAGGCAAAGTCGACCTCAGCGGAATTTGAACTCAGAACGTAAAGATAGATGAAATACCGCCAAGCATTTTGCCCGGCGTGCTAACGTTTCTGGCAGCTTGCAGCCTTATAATTTATGAAAAATGTCTAATGTATAAAAAAAAACTTGGGGTACAATAAATATATATATATATATATATATATACATACATATATATTCATATATACACAAATATATGAGGTGGTGCTGGCTTTGGGTAAAAGAAAATACAGGCAGATCAGCTATTAATTTGATAAAAAAAAAAACCTGTCCATGTGTCTACACCTGCTAAAAATTTCAGATCTCGAATTAAGTAGTGTATTGGAATTGCTGGATCTAAGCCATATGTTAATGGATCTAAGAAATGCAACTTAAGCACAGCAGAAAAATCTCATATTCTTCTTAGATCCTGTAATTCCAACAGACTGCTTAATTCGGGATCTGAAATTTGCTTTCATCCTTTTAGGATCAATGAGATAAGTACCAGTTGAGCACTGGCATTGATGTAATTGGCTTATCCCCTCTCTCACTAAAATTATTGGTTTTGTGCCGAAATTTGAAAATGTTAAAGAAGGTAAACTTGGCAGAATTGTTAGCAGATTGGACAAAATACTCAGAGGCATTTCTTCTGGCTCTTTACATTCTAAGTTCAAATGCCACCAAAGTCACCTTTGTCTTTCATCCTTTCAGGGTTGACAAAATAATGTAATTGACTATCCCTCTCCCATCAAAATTGCTAATGAGTTCAAATGCTGCTGCAGTTGACTTTGCCCTTCATCCTTTCAGGCTTGATAAAATAAATATCAGTTATGCACTGGGGTCAATCTAATTGACTATCCTCACCTCCCATCAAAATTGCTGGCTTTGTGCCAAAAATTAGAAAGAATTATTTACCATATCTGTATGGCCAACATTTAAATCCTTTAAGCCAATATTGAACTGAAGAGCCCGAGCAAACATTAACACGCCGTTTCTTCCAATCTTGTTGCCATTCATGTTTAGTGATTCTAAAGTATTATTTGTCTGAAAGCAAATAGAAAATAATATGTAAATAATTCTATTTTGGAGTAAAGATTGTTTGCCAACATAACATGGCAGTCCTGGTTTAGGACGAATGTTGCTGTAATTTATCCCCAGGAGACATCGTCTCCAGCTGGCTATATGACACGATCTGTGTCCTTATATTTTCGAACAAGGGAATCTAGTACTCAGTCTTTCAGGATGATAATGCACCAATTCACACAGTTAAATTTGTTACTGAATGGCACGAGGAAAATTCTTATCTGGCCACCACAGTCCCCAGATCTCAATATTATTGAACATTTATGGTGCATTTTAGAAAAAACATGTAAGGAATTGATATCCTCCACCATTATCACTACAAGAACTGGAGTCTGTTTTAGCTGAAGAATGGACAAAAATTCCTTTGGAAACAATTCAAACTTTGTATAAGTCTATACCTCATAAAATTCAAGCCATAATTATTGTCAAATGCAACCCTACCCCCATATTAAAATAAGTTTGCTTGAAATTTTAAGGTGTTCCTATTATTTTGTCCAACCCCTGTATATATATGTGTGTGTGTGTGTGTATATATATATATATATATATATATATATATATATATATATAGTATAGCCTCGGGCCAACCAAAGCCTTGTGAGTGGATTTGGTAGACAAAAACTGAAAGAAACTTGTCATATATGTGTATATTTGTGTATGTGTGTGTGTGTGTGCGTGTGTGGGTGGGTGTGGGTGTATGTGTGTTTCTAACCCCACCATCGCTTGACAATCGATGTTGGTGTCTTTATGTCTCCGTAACTTAGCGGTTTGGCAAAAAAATAAGTCATGGGGTTGATCTGTTCGAATGAAGGCGGTGCTCCAGTATGGCTGCAGTCAAATGACTGAAACAAATAAAAGAATAAAAAACTATGCCATTTTAATCCTGGACAACGCCGGGTGCCTCTACTAGTATACAAATATATATATATATATATATATATATATATATATATATATATATAAACATAATTAAGGGATCAGCAAGCATTTGCTTCACCACATACCGAAGTTCAGAAATAGCAGCTAAAAAAGCTGAGACTCCAACAGATAGCATTACCTGTAACTCACAAAGGCAAAAACAAGAAGAAAAAACAATGAAAACTAACCATTTAAAGTTAATATATATATATATATATATATATATATATATATATATATATATATATATATATATATATATATATATAAATATTACAATATGAATTTATTTAAAATTATATTATCAAATTTAAATGATATGATATAATCTAAATTTAAATATAAATATGATATAATACATATTTTAAATTTTGAATTAGAAGCAGCTGTAATAACATAAACACGTTATTCAGATTAGTCTGCTAAATGTAATGTTTAGTTATTCACATTGTTTTGCATTAATCATGCATTATTTTGTATTAATTGAAGGCGGCGTTTCATAAGTTTTGAATAAAAATCTTCCACCAAACCTTAGTCACAATTTATGTTCCTAACACTAGCTGAATGATAACTAAGTTATTTTACTAAATTCTTTGTTATATTTGAAATTAATTGAAAGAAACACAGAGCATCTCAACAGAAATACGGTAACGAAAGGGTTAATGTCTACTTGTCCATGAAGCTAGCAGAAAACAGCGAAGCTGCATGAAGAATCTTTTCTCTGTGTTGGCAGATATAGAAACATGGTATCATCTGCATAATTAAGACTGCGAGATGTGACATGTGCATTGTGTTTTATTCTTCTCTTCCATTTTACGTATCCAGCATGCACAGATGCATTACGTGCTCATACTTTTCTTTCTAATTCCTACTAGTAACTGTTTACAGGTCACAACCGTCTCATGGACCTGTGACTGTGATAAGTGCTTTCCACTCTGATGGTGGTGAAAAAAAAAAAAATAAACAGAAGCATATAAAAACAATGGAATTCTCTGGAACAGGGCTTCTCAACCATTTTTTATCAATGGACCCCTTGGATTCCTATTTTATTCTGGTAGACACCTGTAACCTTTCAATGTTTAAAAACTAGTTTTATAGAAATTTCTTATAAAATTCTTATTTTGCTTTTCAAAATTGTGGAAAATGTTAGAGAAAGGAACCTGTTTCTTGTAACACATACCAACACATCTAAAGCAAAAAGTTTTTCAGGGGCCCTTAAAATACAATTATAGATCCCCCCAAATCTTATATGGGCCCTCGGGGGGGGGGGGGGGGCATATGAACCCTGGTTGAAAACCACTGTTTTAGAATAAGGAATGAGGAAGATTTACTTACTTGCAGAGCGGCAGCAATTAATTCTCCACCTTTTGGACCAATATCGTTACACATAAGGTTCAAACTTACCAAGGATGAACTCGACTGGAAGAAATTTTGAAAAGAAATTAGGAAAAAATAAACGTTATAAACAAATTGCTGAGCGGTTAAGAAGTCTGCTTTGCAATCAAGCAGGTGTATTAGTTTAATGCTATATATATCTATCCATATATATAGGTTGCTTCACCACATACCGAAGTTCAGAATGCTGAAGCTCCAACAGATAGCAGTTACCCGCAACTCACATAGGAAAAACAAGAAGAAAAAATAACGAACTAAACTAGTCATAGTTAATCATAGACATGTTTCTGGTTTAGAAGGAAAAACTCTTCATTACCTCATCGGTATGATATTCCTGTTGTAAATTCGATGATACTGGCAAATTTGCATGCATGATCTAGCGCCATCATTGCAGTCGACACATCTTGAAAGTATCTCCAAATCTACATCGGCGAGCCAGCCCATCATCTTCCCTCAAGAATTACCATGTGCGTCGCAGGTGGTACCGCAGAAAATCTGTGGTTTACTATCCGGGAGTGAATAATCATTACAATTAAAAGGGTAAAGGATTATCAATTTATTAATTTATTAATAAATTAATAATTAATAATTTTTACCAAGCCCTTCGGTATGTAAGCACCATTATTGGTGTGGAACTTATTTAAAAGTTCTTATACATTTATAAACAAAATTAAGGGATCAGCAACAGGTTGCTTCACCACATACCGAAGTTCAGAAATAGCAGCTAAAAATGCTGAAGCTCCAACAGATAGCAGTTACCCGCAACTCACATAGACAAAACAAGAAGAAAAAATAACGAACTAAACTCACCATAGTTAATCATAGACATGTTTCTGGTTTAGAAGGAAAAACTCTTCATTACCTCATCGGTATGATATTCCTGTTGTAAATTCGATGATACTGGCAAATGTGCATGCATGATCTAGCGCTATTAGCTGCTATTTCTGAACTTCGGTATGTGGTGAAGCAACCTGTTGCTGATCCCTTAATTTTGTTTATAAATGTATAAGAACTTTTAAATAAGTTCCACACTAATAATGGTGCTTACATACCGAAAGGCTTGGTAAAAATTATTAATTGTTAATTGATTTATTAATTAATAAATTGATAATCCTTTACCCTTTTAATTGTAATAATTATCCATATATATATATATATATATATATATATATATATATATATGGGGGGGGGGGCAATGACCCAGTGGTTAGAGCAGTGAACTTGTGGTTATAGGATCTCGGTTTCGATACCCAGACCAGGTGTTGTGAGTGTTTATTGAGCGAAAACACCCAAAGCACCAGGAGGCTCCATCAGGGGGTGGTGGCAAACCTTACCGTACTCCTTCACCACATCTTTCTCTTACTCTTTCTTCCTGTTTCTGCTGTACCTGTATTTCAAAGCCATGTCTGCACCTGTTTATTTTAGAACGGCATTGTAGGTTAAGTGTGAGAGGCCATATTTGGCCTATTTGACCTTAAAACAGACAGAATATTTTGGCTGGTTATGGCCGGATATAGCCGGATGTGGCCACATATGGCTGGATATGGCCGGTTTAAATACTAACGGGTTAAATATGGTTGAAGAAAAGTACAGAGTCAAAATAACACTTTTGCAAGTTGAATCAAGAAATAAAAAAGAAAGGAAGAAACAAGGTATCACCTTAATGAGTTGAGCCACGTTATGTGATCCTTCATCAGTGATATTATTGTAGCTCAAATTCACACTGACAAACAGATATTGATCCTTGAGAATTTTGTACAAAACCAACATCTCTTTGTCTCCGAGGTGTTCCCCGGTGAATGTTGGCAAGTTTCCAGCAAGATTTAAGTACCTGCAAGACATAAGATAATGATTTGGTTCACATTTTGGTAATGTTGCTTTCACGTTTTGGCACAAGGCCAGCAACTTTGGGAGAAGCGGGTTAAGTTGTACAGATTGACTTCAGTGTTAATCTCGAAAGGATGAAAGGCTAAGTTGACCTTGGTGGAATGTGAACTCAGAATATGAAGACAGACGAAATGCCGCTAAGTATTTTGCCTGGCATGCTAACACTTTGGTAATATTGTTATCAAATTAAATTCCACCGAGGTCGACTTTGCCTTTCAGGGTCGATAAATTAAAAACCAGTTGCGTACTGGGGTCAATCTAATCGACTGCCCCCCCTCCCCAAAAATTTCGGGCTTTGTGCCCAGAATAGAAAAGAATATTGTTATCAAATTTCGGCACAAGACCAGCTATTTCAGGAAATGAGTAAGTCAATCACATTGGCCCCAGTGCATAACTGGTACTTATTTTATTGATCCCGAAAGGATGAAAGACGAAGTTGACCTTGGCAGAATTTGAACTCAGAACGTAAAGACAGACGAAATGCCGCTAAGCATTTTGCTTGGCGTGCTAACCATTCTGCCAGCTCACCACTTTACATTTTGGTTTCAAATTTTAGCAAAAGGCCAGTAATTTTCAGGGGTGGTGGTGGTGGTGGTGGTGGAGGGAGTAAGTCAATCACTTTGACCCCAGTGTTCAACTGGTACTTAGTTTATTGACCCTTAAAAGGATAAAAGGCAAAAGTCGACCTCAGTGAGATTTGAACTCGGAACGTAAAGGTGGACGGAATGCCACTAAGCATTTTGCCAGACATGCTAATGATTCTGCCAGCTAGAAACCTTACACTTTGGTGATATTAATTAATTAGATTTAAGATGCATAAGATTAGTTTCTAGATTGAATTGTTTAATGCAGTTAATGGATTATCATGTTGATATGGTCAATAGGATTAAGTTTGTGATATAGTGAAAGGATTAAGGTGTTATCATCCTCATCATCATTGTTTTAATGTTCACTTTTCCAAGCTTGCATGGGTCAGACAGGAAATACATCAGCAAAGATTTTCTATGGTTGGGTGCTCTTCCTGTCACCAACCCGCCGAACCTGTTCCCAACCAAAGTAATATTTCGTCTAATCGGTTGAATACAAAGAGTTTAATGCAAACAAATGATAGCATTTTCTTTGGTACGAACAGAGACTTTTGCCAACAGTTAGGATGCGTGGAGACCGGGAGACACAAACACTCATACATGGAAGGAGGAGGAGGAGGAGAAGAAGAAGAAGAATGAAGGGGGAGAAGAAAGAGAAGAAGAAGAAGAATGAAGGGGAGAAAAAAGAGAAGTAAAGGAAGAAGAAGAAGAATGAAGGGGAGCAGAAAGAGAAGAAGACAAATGAAGGAGAGAAGAAGAAGAAGGAGGAGGATGAAGAAAGGGAGGAGGAGGAGAAGGGGAAGAAGAAGGGGAGAAGAAAAAGAAGGGGAAGAAGAAGAAGAGAAATGAAGATGAAGAGGAGGAGGAAGAGAACAAGGAGGGGGAGGAAGAGAAGGAGGAGGAGGATGAAGAGAAGGAGAAAAGGAGGAGGCGAAGAAGGATGAAGGGGAGGGGTAGGATGAAGAAGAAGAAGAAGGAGAATGTGAAGAAGAAGAAGGATGAGGATGAGAACGAGGAGAAGAAGAAGAAGAAGAAGGAGAATGTGAAGAAGAAGAAGAATGAGGATGAGAACGAGAAGAAGAAGAAGAAGGAGAATGTGAAGAAGAAGAAGGATGAGGATGAGAACGAGGAGAAGAAGAAGGAAGAAAAAGGAGAAGGGGGCGGAGAAGACGACAGCGAAGAAGAAAAAAGAAGATGAAAGAGGGGAGGGGCCTGGAGAAAGAGGAGGAAAGAAGGAAAAGTAGTAGTAATAGTAGTAGTAGTAGCAGTAGCACTTACTGATTTGTTTGGTGCTTAATTGCTTGAATCACGAATGGGTGAGGTTCTTTTTCAAAACACTCTCGATATGCTTTCCGACATTTTTCCAAAAGATGTTCACTTTCCTCCATAGCGATGCTGGTTTCTCGCTCTACTTCTTTTTAATTATTTTTTTTTTTTAAAGAAAAATATCAAAAAAACAAAAAAACAAAGAATGAAATTGTGCATAGATATGCTTTCGTGGATAACGGTCATGTCGATAATATTAGGATCTCATCCGCCCACCTCCTGTGTTTGTTTCTTCAGGACTGTCTTTAAATCTCATAATTTTAAATGACATTTTGTAGAAATACATTTTCGAGACTGCTAGTTATGTAATGTCGACGTTTCAAATAAATAGATCTGAAAAAATACTTCAAAAAGGCTAAATTTACGGAAATTGATGGTAACAGAGTCAGTGGAAATGAGAAGAATTATGTGAAATTCTCGAACACCACCCCCCACCCCTGAAAATGTTTTTTTGAAATTTTTTTTTTTATCTATGTAAGCGTAAGCTAAACCTTCGAAAATGTATTTCTGCTAAATTTTATTTTTAAAAAATGCAATTTTTAATAAGTTATGGAAAAAGAAAGTCAAATGGGTTGGTGGGGCACTAAACTATAGTTATGCCTTAACATCAAACTTACGCACAAACGAGCCTTTTCGCGGTTATTTGAGCGGAATTTTGCTTTACGCACGACATTCGCAAAACTTTTTTTGAAAATTCCAAAAAATAAAAAGTTATGGCGGGGGTCAATATGCCGTACATAAAAATAGAATTCCGCCGTTATTTGACTTGCTAGAAACAGAATCAAATCTCCTTACATTCAAACCGAACTACCTTAATAAAAAAGAAAAAGGAAAAAAACGAAGAACATGTTGAACAACAACCTCTGTTATAAATAATGACAGAATGATTATTCCTGGTATACCATTGATTATAGGTTTGTATGATCAGGGCTTATTTAGGGCTGCGACTGCACCGTAAACCTGCCAAAATTGGATCAGTGCCTAGTAATAAAAATATCTAGTCATTACCCGCAACGGAGCGGAATACATTTTGTATTTTTTTTTTCCTTAACAAAAATATAGCAGTTTCCCTTTTAACTAAAAGGACAAGTGCCAAAATCGATATTCTGTTATCTCTTAATCATTTCGCGAACAGATTTTTCTTCTCATAAATATAAAAGAGAAAGGAAAGAACACGAAACTGTCTAGTTTGTACGTGAAAGTCATCTCCTCTTGATTAGCTTTAAGACTTATGTATAAGAGTGGTGCCTATATCCTGAGATAGAATTTATAATCAAATTCCTGCTGTTATACACATTTGTTTCAGTGAATAAATAATACATATGCATAGAAATCTACATCTCAATCTGTGACGCACATCACAGAACGAGCAATAATCTCCCGCCGAGCCATTAGTAGTACTAACAGGTTTGCTGTCTCGCTTCATGACATCTCGCTTCGTCTTCGCCTGTGACATCTTAAGGAAAGCATGAAAATCACAATATATCGCAGCTACAGTCTTATCAAAAATTTAAAAAGAAATGGGGCCTTGATCACCATAATAATTTCCACCACAGGTACAAGGTATGAAATTATGGAGAGAGTTTAAGTTGATTATATCGACTCCAGTGCCCGACTGGTACTTTTTTATTGACACCAAAAGGACGAAAGGCAAAGTGTCGACCTCGGCGCAATTTGAACTCAGAACATAAAAACGTACGAAATGCCGCTAAGCATTTTGCCCGGCGTGATAACGATTCTGCCAGCTCCCCGCCCCAGTGGGCTAAAAAAATAAGGGGTTCCTAATTTTGGTGTCTATTTCAAGGCACAAGGCCAGTAATAATAAAAACAAACAAATAAAAATTTATATATTTTCTGAGGTGCTCTCTATGTACTGAGCTTATCGAAGCCACTTAAATTATTAAGGTTTGAAAGTTTGCGATGGGATTTACTCAAAAATAGCTGATAAAAGGAATCAAAATACAAAAACAAAATACCTCAGGGTGTTTGTTTATTTTCTTTTTTACCCTCCTCTTAATAAAAGGCATTTAAGTAGTTAAAGGGAGCAACCAGTACTTTGTTGACAGTTTTAGTTGCTAATGGTAACAGAAACAGGTTACCTGCCCTTAGTATGAAGCTCTGAATTAAAATTGATTACGCGATCCGATTTAATCGATTGTTCCATTTCTGAAATTTGTGGGCCTTGTTCCTGTGTCGAGAAGCATATCGGGGTTTGACTTGTTGGTGGACGGTTGAAAAAGAACAGACAAATAACTCTGTGCTATTTAATCATGCTAGTTTACATTCTATAGAACATCGACTCGGCCCCCACGACTCGTTGAGTTCCTCCTGCCATCATCTAACTAAATCAATGGCATAGCTAGAGTGTGTGCCGCCTGGCACCTCACACTGTGTTTTTATGCTTATATGCAAGCTCATACAGCAGACCCAAAAGTGCCGCCCCCTACAAAAGCATTGCCCAGGGCAGACCATCCTTCACACCTGCGACCCACCCAGCTACACTACTGCTTTAAACAGCTACCACTCTAGAAACAACCAAATCAATAGCATACAGGATTAGATGCAAACATTCCACTCACATTTAGGTGGATTGCACCTTGCTTTTGCAAATTGCTTTGGGTGCCTTCATATTTCAAAAGGTCAAAGGCGAGACATTCAAGAGGGTGTCTACATCTCTTTGTTACTACACACACACCTGAAACAATTAGCATAAGAAATCCACCAAAGTGCAATCTACCAAGCCATGCCCACCCATGAGTAATGACCAACTGTACTTTACTGAACCATGATAAAATCGTAAATATATGTGTAACTATTTATAGCCATATATGAATGGAATGATTGCATCTAATCCTGTATAGTATTGATCTGGTCATTTCTAGAATGCTATTAATTTTAAGTATCTGCAATCATTAAGTTTTAATTAGTATTTCAAACCAATATGAACATTTTATATGGATTCACAGTCCAATTTTTTTTTTTAAAAGATAGCATATTTGTTTGTCTCAGTTTTACATCTATTTTCCTGTAGAATATAAAATGTTTGATTCCTCAATTATAGAAATGTTCAGTAACAGTATGTAAGTGTGTGTGTGTTTGTGTGTGTGTGTGTGTGTGTGTGTGTGTGTATGTGTATCTATACACCTACATCTCTCATTCTCTACCTATCTGCCTACATACTTACCTACCTACATACGTACGTATGTACCTACCTACCTGCCACTTTCTATCTATCTATCCGTCTGTCCGTCCGTCCGTCTGTCTGTCTTTCTGCCTGTCTGTCTGCTGTCTGTCTGTCTGCCTGCCTGCTGGTATAAGTAGTATGGTTTGACAGGAGCTGGCCAACTGAAGAGCTGCCCAGACTCTATGTGTTTGGCATGGTTTCTACAGCTTGATGCCCTTCTTAATGCCAACCACTTTACATGCTTTTATGCATCACCAGCATGGGTGAATTTATGTGGCACCAGTACCCAGAAGCTTGCACGACTAGGAATGCCCAGCTGGAGAAGGATGCAAGGACAACCAAGCTTTTACTTAGCTTGACATGCTTTCTCAAGCACAGCAAACTGCCAGGAGTCTTGAGGGCCTATAAAAGAGAAGAAAAGGGCTTGGAAAGTCTGGAAGAGTTGGGGTAGCAAAGAACCATATCAGATAGCTAAAAGAGAAGCTAGATGTTAGTTATATGTAACTTGGGCAGAAGCAGAAAGGAAGAGGTTTACTGATGTCTTACAGCATGAAGATCAGAGACTTGAGGTGTCAGATTGCTAGACAGAGAGAATCAAGGTGTTGTAGGAGAGAAGTGTATACAGACAGATAATGGTATGCTTGCTTTTAGTGGTCCTTAAAAAAAAGATGTGTGGAAGAGCTACTCTGAAAGATTGTTAAATGCAGAGAATGAATGGGAGAAAGGGATTTTTCCTCATGTGAACCCAAGAGGGACTAACTATCCTAGTTGACAGCAGCATGATAGATAAGGCAATTAAAGATATGAAGTCAAGAAAGGCCCCTGGTCCATCAGGAGTCACTGCTAAAATGCTTAAGATATCTGACAGAGTTGGACACAGCCTAGTCACCTGTACAGTTAATCAGGTTAGTCAGGAAGGTGTACTCCCTAGTGATTGGTGCAGCAGTAGCATCATAGTCAGCTGCAACAAGGACAAGGGAGATGCCTTAAATAGAAGTAATTACAGAGACATCAAATTACTGGACCAGGTGATGGTAGTTGAGGAGAGAGTTATAACCTAATTAATTAGAAATAGAATTAGACTAAATGAAATGCAGTTTGGCTTTGACCTGAGGAGAAGCACCATGGATGCCATTTTCATAGTCAGGCAACTGTGAGACAAGTATTTAGCTAAGAACAAACTGTTGTACTTGGCATTTGTTTATCTAGAGAAAGTGTTCAACGAAATACCTCTTTTGTGACATGGTAGTCTCTGAGGAAGCTAGAGACAGATGAATGACTTGTGAAGGCAGTATAGGCCATGTATAGGGATGCTGTTAGTAAGGTAAGAGTTGGCCATGGATACAGTCATCATACTCAGTCAAACCGTTCAACCCATGCCAGCATGAAAAGCGGGCGTTAAACGATGATGATAATGATATATATAATCTGTAACTGTTACTATATGTGTGTGTGTGTGTGCGCGTGTATATAAGGCATGTTAGCTGAAATGTTAGCATGTCATCTGTCTCTACGTTCTGAGTTCAAATTCCACCAAGGTCGGCTTCGCCTTTCATCCTTTCGGGGTCGATAAATTAAGTACCAGTTGCGTATGCATGTATATATGTATGTATGTAGGTATGTATAGGTGCAGGAGTGGCTGTGTAGTAAGTAGCTTGCTTACCAGCCACTGCGTGGCACCTTGGGCAAGTGTCTTCCGCTATAGCCTCGGGCCGACCAAAGCCTTGTGAGTGGATTTGGTAGACGGAAACTGAAAGAAGCCCGTCGTATATATGTATATTTATGTATATGTATGTGTGTGTATATGTTTGTGTGTCTGTGTTTGTCCCCCCCCCCCCCCCCCCAACATCACTTGACAACCGATGCTGGTGTGTTTATGTCCCCGTAACTTAGCGGTTCGGCTAAACAGACCGATAGAATAAGTACTAGGCTTCCAAAGAATGTTCTGGGGTCGGTTTGCTCGACTAAAGGCGGTGCTTCAGCATGGCCGCAGTCAAATGACTGAAACAAGTAAAAGAGTATGTATGTATGTATGTATGTGTGTGTGCGTGTGTGTGTGCGTGTTGGTCTTTCTGGAAAGAGTTTCATTAGACCTATCCAGAATTATATCTAAAATCAGGAGTTCACCACACGTTTATGTGTCTGTATGTATGTTTGTACATACGTTTACGGCAATACGTAAAAATCTATCTACCTATCCACCACCTAGCTATCACGCTTAAAAAAAATTAAACTAAGGGACGGCATTCCTGGCAGGAGTTTCGTCCCCTGGTTGCGTCTTATCATCTTTAAATAGAAATAAGACGAAGGAGCAGGGGGAGATGATAAAAAAAAAAAACCAGAAAGCTGCTTGTGATTTTAGTTTCGTAAGAAGGAAAACAACTGAGAGAAGGTTCCCGCAATTTACGTACGATTTTAAAGTTTTTATAGCCACATCAAAGAGGACAAAGACGTGTGATATTGCCCAAGTTTCAAACAGGTTCAACTAACACCTAGATATATACGCATTTGCCGTCGTGCGTGTCTCGTTTACGTTTTGGCCGTTCAAGATGGCTTCGATGGAGGTGGGTATTTTTATCTTATTATTATTATTCGTTTTCTTCTTCTCATACAAACTCAGCTGTTTTAATTCGTTTCCTCAGTGGTTACATTGCAATGTCATGTCTTCCCTTTTATGCTATTCGTCTTATCTATCTTTCTGTTTCGACCCGAATCTGCCATAGTCACGGTTCATTTCAAGACATGAATAACAACCTTATGCCTTTAATTCTACTTTCTCTTCGCTAATTTATCTCAATTTCATTCCTTCCTTTCCTTACTTATTCCACCCCCCTTTTTCCTTTTCTACCCGTCTTCTTACTTGACTATTTTATTTATTTACCTTAATTCATTCATTCATTAGAAACAAACAATAAACACCTCTTTATATTCATATTTATCATGGCCATCACATTCTGGAGTTTTCCTTATTTTGAAACCTCCGTCGTGCATATATATACACATAAATGTATGTATACAAGTTATATACACATACGTATACACACATATATAACTGTATGTCAAAAATAATGGTTTCCTTTGGCTATTAAGACAGTTGTTTATGAATGAACCATAAACAGCTGTAGTAGACTGCATCAAGAGAATAAAAGACGAAATCAACATCGACCAAGTTTCAATATTAAAACACTGACTGATGGATCGAATTAATAACCATAAAGCTATCAATTTCCGTCTTGCTCCTCCTTCGACAATTAAACAACAACATTAGAGACTAAAATTTATTAATCTTTAGTTATATATTTACCTTTTTCTGTTTTATTCTAATGTTAAAAATGAAGGAGGATAGAAGAAACAAACAATATTGAAACCTATATTTTCGTCCACCGCTACTATATTATCATAAATGAAAATATAACGAATAAACTTTTTAATTTGTCGCTCAAACATTTTATTACTTTATTATTATTATTATTTTCTACCTTTCGGACAAAACCCTTTGTAACCTTCGACCTGTCTTTGTCCTTACATGTTTTTGATTTATATTAGCCCTTGTGGCTAATAAAACAGAATTAATTATTATTATTATTATTTGCTTTATGGTTGATTAGAGTAATTTTAGCGTTAAATGGAAATGTTTTGTTTTATTTGAATAAATATAAAATAGGTGAAGTGAAGTATAGGGATGTAACAACAGCCTTGAGATATTGGTTTAGTGCCAAGCAAAAATGGTGTTTTGTAGCAAGTATATCCTGCTAAAAAAAAAAAAAGAAGTGTGGCCTTTTAATTCGTATCTGACGCGATCTCGGAAACACTGGCATTGACTTGACAACTGAATGAAATGTTCAAGTAAAGCAGCGTGTTCGAGATCGCGTCACAGCCTCGTTTCACTCTACAAAATAAAGCCTACCTATTTTCAATTTAATTTTTTTTTTTCAAAACCTACTGACTGAGCAGGCCTATGAACAGAGGTATTCCTGCCGTGACCATCTTGACTTTTGGGAAATATTATGGATTATGTATTGTCGGTAGTGACTACTATTGCTAGCAGTTCTGGCGACCACATAGAGGCTTCCCTTGTTGTGGTTCCAATAACTAGGTGTTCTTTTTCCGTGCTGTTTGATTCGTTCCTGTCACAGAAGTTTTTGGTCCTAGGAGTATACGTTTGTGGGCTTTGGCATTCATATTTGCAGTCGGTCACTCGTTTTTGAGTTTCAATTGAAATTTTTCCTCTATGATCGATGAATCTGTTGTGATAGTGGTGGCAGTAGTAGTAGTAGTAGTAGCAATTATGTCGAGGGTTGGGTTAATTTAACCAAATTTTATCTTCGTTGATGTCGATGGTATGTGATTCGTATATGTTTAGGTGGCGAAGTGACTCTGCAATCCTGTACATATATATATATATATATATATATATATGTATATATATATATATTCTTTCAACTCCCTATCGTAACCATTTCATTTGTCTTTAACACCACGTACCTCAGTCACACAGTTCAAATTACTATTCTATTAAATTCAGAGTGTTTATACAAAGTCGGAAGTAGACGTCGTGTATGGAGGACTTAGTTTCATACTCCCTCTACGTTTTCGGTTCAAATCTCGGCCAAGGGCGACTAAATTAGTAGTAGGGTCCTCGTCTTAGAATGCAATACAAAAAAAAAATTATAAAAAAAATCACATGAAATTGTATTTCATGGGATTTAAAGACGGGTGCCAAGTACCAGTAATCTATTCATGTTGGTTCCATTCGGTAAACTTTTTTCTTCTGATTAATCCCAAACTGTTGCTATGTTCTTCGCGCGCAAAACACACACCTAAAGAAAGGTCCGAACATCTTGGTTCGCATTTTGTTTTAATATCTTGATATTGTTGAGGTCCTTACTTGGTGTTCATATTAATTTTAAGTTGGTGGATTGACAAGGCTCGGCTGAGCGTTAGGCACCACCCCCCCGAGAGTTTTAGCTTATAGACGACCCCTTGCAGTCTGAGTTCGAATCCTGCCGCGATCAACTTTGCCTTACATTCTCCCGGTATGGATGAAATAAACTGCCGGCCAAGAACTGGGGTAGGTTTAACTGACTGTACCCACCCACCGTTGCTTCTTCCAAATATGTGGCAACATTATAAATTATCGTTGTCCCTTTTAACGGTCCGAGTTCAAATCCTTCCAGAGTTTCCTTTTGACTTGCATCTTTCTGGAGCCATTTAAATAAATACCTGTAATATATCAAGGATCTTGTGAGTTCACAATGATTACTTTCCTATAACTGTAGAAGTCTTGTAGCTCTAAGTAACCTTTATTTATTTATTATTTTTTGGATGACGGAATCGGTGGAGCGCCAGACAAAATCGTCTTGCGGTGTTTGGTCCCGGCTCTTTATGCTTTGCGTTCACATTCCCACCGAGGGCGATTTTTCCCTATCTTTCCGGGACCTTTTGGCGATCTTTTGATACGAGTCCTGAATATCGGCCTTTTCCGTAAAAAGTGTCTTCGGCGATCTTTACCAAAGATCGGCCTTCTCCGTAAAAAGTGTTGGAGAGATAATATCTTGGTCGTTTCAGTTATTAGACTGCGGCCATGCTGGGGCACCATCTTGAGGAATTTTAGTCGAATGAATCGATCCCAGTAAGTTACGGGAACGTAAATACACCAACACCGGTTGTCAAGCGGTAGTGGGTTCAAACATACGCACGCACATACACGACTGGCTTCTTTCCGTCCACCTAATCCACTCGCAAGGCTTTCGTCGGTCCGAGGCTATAGTAGAAGATGAGACTCAACCCGGTACCATATGGCTGGAAAACAAAGCTTCTTGTCACAGAGCCGTGCAAGCGCTTAGAATAATAAAAAAAAAATTCCAGTCAGCAAGTACTGGGATCGATTTAATCTACCGTAACCCTATCGTCCTCCCTCCCCCGCGTCCAATCACAGTCACTCTAATATTTGTAATGTTGTAACCAAGTTTGTTTTACTTGTTGACATTGTTGCATGTTTTACTTTATCGTTTAGACTTGTCGTGGCGAAAACACGCATTTCCATTTGACAGTTCCGGTTGAATGGTTTCAGCATTTATTAACATCCTCTCAACTCCTTTCAAGTGGCCTACTTTCATGGCCTCGTAATTTATCCTGTTTTTTTTTTAATATTTTTTTTTGTATTTGTAAACGTTCAATTCTATTGTTAAATGTTCCAGTTTTTAAAATAGTGTGTTTTTGTTATATCTAAGACTACAGTGTCTGTCTTTTGTTTTCATTGTTACCAAAAATAATTTGGCTGTTGTTTTTAGCAGGTCGACCGACCACATAAGTGATTTTTTTTTTTTTTTGTTTACAGGCTGCTTTTAGTTCATAGTGTTGTAATTTGAGTGCTTTTCGTAGGATTGACTAACTTACAAAAAAAAAAAAAACCAAACAGACAAAAGAAAAAAAAAACGGGATATTGGCGCAGACATGGCAGTGTCCTGAAGAAGGTTGCTTTACAACAACGGTGTTACAGGTTCAGTCCCACTGTGCAACACCTTGGGCATGTCTTCTATAGCACCTGGCTGACCACAGATCCCTATTGATGCATGCTAGATTTTGTTCTGTGGTCTGACTCCAGCCTGTTTGTGTACGTCCACTGCTTTCATGTTGGGTGACAGAAACTGGGTAATTGTTTTGTGAGGGCTTCTGACTGAGCCAACACCACCTGGAGGGAGTTTGCTCTCGTCATCTCTCTAAGCTTCTGTAAAAAGGATGGGAAGGAAACTGCGAGTGATCCGAGCCTAGAATAAGTTGATTGGTTATGGCCATTTGGATACCGGGGATTTGGTACAGCTGACTGGGCATTGAGTCTGTTTTGCTGATTGTACTTTTTTGGCCCTGGAGGCAAATACACACATGAGCATGCATGTTGAAGTATACACATACATGGATAGAGAGGAGTGTGAGAGAGAGACATTACACTATGTTAATTGAACGTGATGCCATAAACACCAACTTTTCCTTCTCCTCATTCACAAAAAGAAAAATATACTCACACACACACAGAGAAAGTGGGAGAGAAGCAATTGAATATCTGCGGAGTAAATCAGCATCAAAGATCAGCGATGCCAAGTAGGCAGTGCCAAAACAGCTGTGCCAACATGTCTCATACCGTTTCAAACCTGGTGTCCAGACAAGGATGTCAGTTTTACTCTTGGCCTTGTACCTCTAAAAAAAAGGACTCCTTTATAACAAACGGAGTAGGAAGTAGGGTTTGGCGTGGTTTAATCTCGTCTGAATGCTTGCAACACTAAACTCTGCTATTGTCGGTAGTATATAGCAGTGTACAAATCGAAACTGAAATAGAAGTGTAATTATGATTGATGTGGTATGAGTTAGTTTCAATGCTTCATTATATTTTTATGGTAACTGCCTGCTGCTTTATCTAAATATAAAGTTTCTTATATACAGCTTTTATTAAAGTGTCAAAAAAAAAAAATCCATAAAGTAAAAAAAAAAAAAGACAATACCTAGTGAAAATACAATTTTGGAATTGCTGTCCTTTCATTTTGCTTGCCAAGTACTAGTCTAATAGACTAGGGAGAGGCCTAGACTTCACACTTGTAATTTTACTACCTATCCTGTAAAATCTGAAGTTTTGTTTTTATAAATAGACCGTATGTTTGTACACACACACGTGAAAATGAATGTATTCATCTATACCTAAACATACGTATGCACATGCATAAATGCATGCATGGAAAAAGAGAAGAAAAAACCTTGCTTGAATACACAAACTAAGGACCGGTTTTACCTATATTTGTTGGCATAGACTAATGGCTTAATGAATGAACACTATGAATACACGTGTATATATATATATGTATGCACACACACACTTTTTCTCTGGCAACTTTACACTTGCTACTACTAATGTTGCATTATATATATATGTGTGTGTGTGTGTGTGTGTGTGTGTGTGTGTAGGAGTGGCTGTGTTGTAAGTAGCTTGCTTACCAACCACATGGTTCTGGGTTCAGTCCCACTGCATGGCACTTTGGGCAAGTCTTCTACTATAGCCTCGGGCCAACCAAAGCCTTGTGAATGGATTTGGTAGACGGAAACTGAAAGAAGCCCGTCGTATATATATATGTCTATGTGTGTGTGTGTGTGTGTCTGTGTTTGTCCCTCCAACATCGCTTGACAACTGATGCTGGTGTGTTTACGTCCCCCGTATCTTAGGAGTTTGGCAAAAGACACCGATAGAATAAGTACTAGGCTTACAAAAAATGTCCTGGGGGCGATTTGCTTGACTAAAGGCGGTGCTCCAGCATGGCCGCAGTCAGATGACTGAAACAATTGAAAGAGTAAAAAGAGTATATGTATGTATGTATGTGAAGGCACATGGAATTGAACTCACTACTTTATGATTGTGAGCCTGATGCTCTAACCACTGAGCCATGTGCTTTCTTTGACATAAGTAACCTAACCATTATTTATTATCCAACTTGCTTATAAGGCATTGCTTGACTTGGGGCTACAGTAGAAGACAATTACACAAGGTATTGTGAAATTATACTGGACCCAAAACCACGTGGTCCAGAAGTGTATGTTTATACATCTGTGTATGTGTGTGAAAATATATACTTATAATATATATATAAAATGTTCCATGTGTCTTAAAGGGTCATTGGGTACACCTTTAAATCGTTTTCCTATAGCGTGTTGACAACAGTGGAGTTTGTCCATCTCCATGGACCTATTTGGGAACTGGCATGTGAAAGAATGGACCCAACGTTTCCTCTGTGTCTTGTAAAAGGTGACTAAAAGCAGCTGAGGTAGGATTTGCATCCTGGCTGCCTTCTTAAAACCCTCAACAGCTATCCAAATAGACCCAAGGGTTGGAGGGTTGTTACTGGAGTGGTGCAAAAGTGTTGTCTGCCAGGAATGGTAGAGAATCACCAACAAATGGTGGTTGCACTGATGCACTGTTACAGTGCATGCCCTCTATTCTACTGCTACATGGACCCCGTCCATTGAGAATTGAAGCTGTTTCTAAACTAGATTTACTAAGAGATGGCCTTTACTCCATAGTGTTTACTACATACTGTGTGTGTTGTTTTATGTAAGCATTTGTAAAGAACCTGACTGGGGAATAAACTTCAAACCACCAAGAGATGACCTTTACTCTGTAATTTTTGCTACACACTCGTGTGTGTGTGTGTGTATTGTGTTGTGTTCATGTATGAGTGGAGGCGCAATGGCCCAGTGGTTAGGGCAGCGGACTCGCAGTCATAGGATCGCGGTTTCGATTCCCAGACCGGGCGTTGTGAGTGTTTATTGAGCGAAAACACCTAAAGTTCCACGAGGCTCCAGCAGGGGATGGTGGCGAACCCTGCTGTACTCTTCCACCGCAACTTTCTCTCACTCTTTCTTCCTGTTTCTGTTGTGCCTGTAATTCAAAGGGTCAGCCTTGTCACACTGTGTCATGCTGAACATCCCCGAGAACTACGTTAAGGGTACACGTGTCTGTGGAGGGCTCAGCCACTTGCACGTTAATTTCACGAGCAGGCTGTTCCGTTGATCGGATCAACTAGAACCCTCGACGTCGTAAGCGACGGAGTGCCAACAACAACAACATCATGTATGAGTAAACACGAAAAGTATTGCTGGGGAATAAGCTTCAAAACACCATTTGTCATGTATCAACCCTGCATTATGTCTGCTGTGATGCCCTCGACTTCTCTGATGGCCACGTCCACCTAGCTTGTTGTAGGAAGTGTTTGGTTTATTGAATGGCATTGTCACATTTGCAGTGGTTTTCACAGTAAAATTTAGTGATACATCATCTTGCAGTACTGGTTTTGTTTCCTCCAACAGAAGAATTCACTTGTGATACGTGTCTTTCTTCCCCAAGACAAGATTGTTTTCTCATTTGCCTGTTGCCATAGAAACCAGAAACTGGCTCCCAAGGACTGGCCATTTGGATTGCTAATCTAGCAAAACTCATCAGAATATAAATAACAAGTGCTTAGATAAATAATTTTTGGAGTATATTACTCTTTTACTTGTTTCAGTCATTTGACTGCGGCCATGCTGGAGCACCGCCTTTAGTCGAGCAAATCGACCCTAGGACTTATTCTTTGTAAGCCTAGTACTTATTCTATCACTCTTTTGCTGAACCGCTAAGTTACGGGGACGTAAACACACCAGCATTGGTTGTCAAGCGATGTTGGGAGGACAAACACAGACACACAAACATATACACACATATACATATATACGACAGGCTTCTTTCAGTTTCTGTCTACCAAATCCACTCACAAGGCTTTGGTCAGCCCGAGGCTATAGTAGAAGACACTTGCCCAAGGTGTCACGCTGTGGGACTGAACCCAGAACCATGTGGTTGGTAAAAGGACTAAGAAATACTTTATATCCACAAACATGTGGTATAGGCCCCAGAACTTAAAGAAAGATGAAATACTGCTAAGCATTTTGCCTGGCATGCTATCATTTCTGCCAGCTTACCACCTTTGGCTCAGTCCACCCTGGGTGAATGCCGTCACAAGTACAAGTAATTAAGTACAAAACCAGCAGTTTTGTGGGAAGGAAGAATCGATTATATTGGCCCCCAGTGCTCAACTGGTACTAATTTTATTGTCCTCAAACGGTTGAAAGACTAAGTTGCCTTCAGTAGGATTTGAACTTAAAATGTAAGGATTTGGAAGAAATGCTGCTAAGCATTTTCTCCTGTATAGTAATGGTTCCAAAAGGTCAGAGAATCACTGCCAAATGTTTAATTTTTTTTTTTTTAGCATCATGTCTTGGAACAGATGCATTTTGACTTCTCCCTAATCTATTTAAACCCTAAACCAGAGTCAATAGGTTTCCATCGGGGTCACTGCCTGTATGGAATAAAAAAGAAAAAAAAAAAAGGTGGTCAATGTTGGAAAAGTTTTCAACATAGGTTTGCAGATCTGGGACTAAACAGTAGCAGCAGCAGCCCAGTAATATATTGGGGTCAACCAACAATGTCTTCATCCATTACATTAATTGGTCTTGCTTTACACTCAATGAAACCTGGATGTTAACATTTTAGAGCAGTTTAGCTTTTAGTTTATTGATATTTTCTCCAAGTAGTAGAAACACACACACACACACACACACACACACACACACACACACACACACAGACTCTTTCTCTCTTTCAATAAAAATAATGGAATGCCAACAACTGTTGGTTTTTTATTTATTCTGCTGTTCATGGTTTCTGTGGTTATATGCATGTTCTTGAGTGGTGTGTGTGTGGGTGTGTGTATATGTGTATAAATGGAGATAGAAAGAGATATGGAGATTTATTGATTAATTCACAAAGACTGTCTTATTGATCATATTTCTTACTATGGTTGTCTCCAAACCAAATGGAAAAAAAAAAGTGGGGGAAAATCCCCACAAAGCAAAGCAATAAAACTACTCCGATTGGACTCTCTTTCTCCTTTTTTTTTTTCCTCTTTATTCATCTGTTTGTTTATGCTGTCATGGCTAATTTTCTGCCCCAAAGTTATATTAAATCCTATTTTATTCTAAATACACTTTACATCATGTCTTTTGTTTCGCCATAAAATACTGAACATACTTTTTGAAAAAGAAAGAAAAAAACAAGAGAAACATAGCTTCTAAATAGCAGTATGGAAGGAGAACTAGTGGCTGTGTGGTTAGGAGGTTTGCTTCTCAACCACATGCTTTCAGGCTCAGTCCCACTGGGCAGGTGTCTTCTACTATAGATGGAGGCTGACCAAAGTCTTGTGAGTAGATGGAAGCTGAATGAGGCTCATAGTGTACATTGTGTGATAGTTGTAAATGAGTGTCATTGTCATACAGGCAGTGTCCTTCGTTTACGATATTCTGAGATATGGCGTTGAGCTGGCAGAATCGTTAGCACACTGGGTGGAATGCTTAGTGGTATTTTGTCTGCCGTTATGTTCTGAGTTCAAATTCCGCCGAGGTCGATTTTGCCTTTCATCCTCTCGGGGTTGATTAAATAAGTACCAGTTGCATACTGAGGTCAATGTAATTGACTTAATCCCTTTGTCTGTTCTTGTTTGTCCCCTCTGTTTAGGCCCCTGTGGGCAATAAATAAATATTTTGTGAGATCTAAGGCGGCGAGCTGGCAAAATCGTTACCATGCTGGGCAGAATGCTTAGAGGTATTTCATCTATCTTTACGTTCTGAGTCCAAATTCTGCCAAGGCCGACTTTACCTTTTGTCCTTTCAGAGCTGATAAACTAAGTACCAGTTGCACACTGGGTTTGATCTAATTGGCTGGCCTATGTCCCCCCACCCAAAAAAAAATTTTGGGCCTTGTGCCGAGAGCAGGAAAGAATATTCTGCGAGACCATGACTAGCCACGGAGAAGACATTATCTTGCTTGGACCAGACGAATAAGGGATGGTGACAAGAAGGGTGTCCAGCTGTTGAAAATCTGCCTTCATCTATGCCTGTTCCATGCAAGCATAGAAAAGTGGGCGTTAAAAAGATGATAGAAACGCACACGCACACACGCACACGCACACACACACACACACACTTTCTCCCTGCAGGCTTACTTTTGTGGTTAAAGAGTTTGCTTTGGAAACATGCTGTTCCAGGAGGCCAGTGTCTCTGCTTTGTATCATGGATGTCTTCCACTATAGCCTTAGGGTGACCAGTACCTTGTAAATGGATACCATTCAGAATCTTATCAGGTTTGTGTGTGTGTGTTTTAAGATAGATATTCTGCATCCCTGCAGGTCATTAGAAGTGAAAGTTGTGAGTGTTACAGTCATTCAACCAGTGTCATATAACCAACAGCCTGTGTAGACGTTTGACCATGGGAAAATATGGATTGGAAATGGGCATCGAGATGTAGAAAATTTTCCTTCTCAATAAGCTTCGTCTGACTCATGCAAGCACGGAAAAGCAGACTTTAAGACCTGTTGAGGATGCTGAACAAGTGAACGAACGGAAATGATGAAGACAACCTATAAATAGATTAATATGTAATAGGTTTGTGTAACTCGCCGAGTATTTTTATAGCTGGCTGTTCAGTGTCCATACATGATGTTCTCTATTTAACTATTTATATGCCTTGGCAGGGATGTGGTGTTTGATAGTTCATTTGCAAACCAGCTGTGTAGAGTTCCAAAATGTGGAAACTGGTTGCGATGTGGAACTTATAAATAGCTACAAGAGACTAGATTGGAAAAACCTCCTCTAGATCAGAGAAATAAGAAAGCTCTGAACGTCATTTCACTCACTCACTCACTCCATATATGCAAGAGTCTAAATTTGTCTGATTCTGTACCAAGAAACTTCTCTTCGGTTGGCATTGTACTACGATACTGGTCAGTGGGAAAACTAGTTAAACTGGAGTTGGTTACAACAGCAGCACACACATACATGTATGTATGTGTATATATATGTATACAAAGACTTGTGTATGTATGTATGTCTGTATACATGAAGGACCTGCTACTGGTAACAATCTAAGCCAGTCCAGCCTGTTCATGCTTGAGTTTTTTTTACTAAACTGGCAATTGCTCCAGTCTTGCTTTGAGGAGGACTGATTTGCTTTCAGGGATGAGAAACAGAACCTGTCAAATGTACCTGAGTGTATCAGTGGTAATCTAATTGTGAGTGTATATGTGTGTGTATGTATGCATGTGCACACACACACACTCACTATCAGATAAAACCTTGATATAACTGAACCAATGCAAAAATGAAAAACAAGGTGTAATACAAAACTGGAAACGGACCAACAGAAGAACTTTTACCTTGTATTTCAAAATCTCATGGTAATGACACCTTTTGTCAGGACACGTGGAATAAGTTGTCAGATATCAGAGCAACAACATACCCCATCTCACATTTCTCTCATTGAAATTTGAAATAAAGCCTCAATTATTGTTTTCATTTTGTGTTTTATTTCACATTGTTTCAGCTGCATTGAGTTTTTTTCCTTTTTTATCTAAGGCAATATCAAAAAATGCTTCACAATAACTATTCCATTCTAATATATATATATAAAGGAGACCACTAGGTGGACTGTTAATGTGCTAGAAGAAGATCACGTGTAATGTGTCTACTAAGACCGAAGATCTTAATGTGTCTACTAAGATCCTTTGAGATCTCAGATATTTTTTCTGAATCTCCTTGATTCTTTTAATGTGCTTGTTCTCTGGTATTAAATGGATATTAATTAATATCCAATTTTTTACCCTACTGTTTTAATATATATATATATATATATATATATATATATATATATATATATATATAAATTTAGAATGCCAAATGTCATGAATATTTTCGGGTTCATTTTTTGTTAAGCTTCTTCCAATTGTCTGTAAAGTGAATTGCTTTTCCTCTTATTGCTTTTTCAATAATCTGGGCAAAAGTTTTGCTTATCATTGGGCCTGGAATGTTGCTTTCATCATCATCATTTAATGCCTGTGTTTCATGCTAGTATGGGTGGGACGGTACCTGAGGAGCCGGCCAGGCCGAAGCCTGCACCAGACTTCTGTGATTGTTTTGGCAGGATTTTTACAGCTGATCCAGCTTCCAAACACCAACCACTCACTTAGTGCTTTTTACGTGGCACAAGTGAGATCAGTTTTGGCAAGGATTTTACAGCTGGATGCCCTTCCGAACACCAGCCACTTTACAGTTTGAACTGGGTGCTAATTCGTCGGCTGCAACAGTGATGTCATGTTTGAAGGTATGTGGTTAGTGTATTCAGCTCATGATCACGAGTTCAATTCTTGATGATGCTTTTCGTCCTTGAGCAAGAAACTTTTTCACATTGCTCCAGTCCACTCAGCTGGCAAAAGTTATTTGTAGGTGTAATTAAGAGCCAGCCTTATCACATTGTGTAACGTAGAATCTCCCTGAGAACTACATTAAGGATATGTGTCTGTGGAGTGCTCAACCACTTATTAATTTTACGAGCAGCTGTTCCATTCATTGGGTCAACTGGAACCTCTGTTATCACAACTGATAGTGCCAGTTTTTTTGTCATGATCGGTAAAAATAGAACCATAAAATTTTGAGATGTGTTTCCAGGTGCAGTTGGAGAATTATCCGACATCAATAAAATTTTAGAATCTGAATCTATAGACTTGGCAGCATCTTTTGTCATTGGTACAGGAACCAGTTTCTTGAACATATCTTCAAATAAAGATTTTGTAACCTCAAATTCTTTATTGGAGTATTGGATTTCCGATAAACTAGTCAGGAATGATTGCTGAACCTTGGAGTTTACTGAATGACAAATCAATATGGGTTTCCAATTTAATCATCAGTTGTCTTCCAGCTCAGTAAAAGTGTTAGTCTTGAACTACTTTGAACTTGGATTGCCATTTTCCATTCTTCATCAAACTTTACTGGGATTTTTTTGTTTTTGTTTTTCTAAATCATTCCTTTTCTTCAGCAGTTATAACTCAATCACCAACATGATCATCAAGTTGTATAATTTTCTATCAGTTTAGTCACATTTCTGGCTGATGCATGGTTGTCCACACTTCTACATTTCTCGACAATTCTCATGCCATGATTCCAGATTTTCTAAACTAACCATCCACAACTAACAGAAAATTGTTAGTTTCCTCTTCAGTTTCATTTTCCTCTTTCCGATTTATAATCATCATTATTTAAGCAGCAATCTCGCAGAACCATTAGCATGCTGGGAAAAAATGCTTAGTAGTATTTCATCCTCTTCATATTCAGAGTTCAGATTCTTATTTCTTTATTGCCCACAAGGGGCTAGACATAGAGGGGACAAACAAGGACAGACAAAGGGATTAAGTCGATTACATTGTCCCCAGTGCGTAACTGGTACTTAATTTATCAACCCCGAAAGGATGAAAGGCAAAGTAGACCTTGGCGGAATTTGAACTCAGAATGTAACGGCAGACGAAATACCTATTTCTTAACTGCCCACAAGGGGCTACACACAGAGGGGACAAACAAGGACAGACAAATGGATTAAGTCGATTATATCGACCCCAGTGCGTAACTGGTACTTAATTTATCGACCCCGAAAGGATGAAAGGCAAAGTCGACCTCTGCGGAATTTGAACTCAGAACGCAGTGGCAGACGAAATACCGCTAAGCATTTCGCCTGGCGTGCTAACGTTTCTGCCAGCTCGTCTGCTTCAGTATGGTTTCTATAGAGAGATTCACTTGCTCACTCGTTGGTTGGTTGGTTGGTTCAGTCACAGACTTGGTTTTCGTTGAAATTTCCATTTTCAGCACATTTTCTTTTCCCATGGCTGGATGTACCTCCTGTTGCCAATCAAGCTGGAGTACATTTTAGTTTATCTCATTGTGGCACAAATGCTACAGAGTTGCTCATATCCTTGGCAAGACTTAAGAACTCTCTCTCTCTTTCTCTCTCTCTCTCTCTCTCTCTTCTAATGTTTCTTTTTGTATGTTCGCCTGCACCAGGGAGAGTCGACCATTCTCCGACTTGGAGAAGGGAGAGTGATGGAAAAAGATGTCCCGAGTGAGAAGTGATAGAAAAGGAGTAACTGAAAGAGCCAGTGATATAGGGGTGGGTGGTAGGGAGGGAGAGAGGGGTTGACATAGAGTTGTGTTGATTGTTCGTGGCGATTCAACAGGAATGTGATGGTGGGAGAGAGTGGAGGCGAGAATGCTGAATGAAGAACCATCAACAGAGAGAAAATAGCTATGTGTGATGAATAACAAAGATGATTGATGGTAAAGGAGTGAGTGATGGATGTCAATCATAACAAGAGAAGTATATTTTATGTGTATACTTACATGTTATGTATATGCATGCATATTGGAATTGTGTGTATATACACACACATTTTGTGTGTGTGTGTGTGTGTGTGTGTGTGTGTGCTACTTGTATGTTTCTCCCTGTCATTCATATTACTATCAAGCACATTAGAAATGAATGGACAGTATGTTGGCCATTCATGTCCAGTTTATTATTATTTATTATTATTATTATTATTATTGTTGTTGTTGTTGTTCTTCAAAGTATTAGTTTACATCTACGAGTCCCTCCCCATTGTTTGCATATTGAGTTGTTTCTTGTAGTGTATTGTATTGTTCAGTCGGACTAGTTATTCTCCTTGCACCTGGCTGCATTTGCTGTCACCGATCGCTCGGCCGTGTAATAGCTATGGAACGATTACTTATATATTTATTTTTTTAATCAGCCAAGCAAACCACAGCCGCAAGCAGTTAATATGCAATACAAGCCAGAACACAATACAAAGAATGTAGTAATTGTAGTAAGATGGTTGGATTAGTAGAACTTGTTGAGTGTTGCATAAAATACCTTGTGGTGATTGGATTATGTTTCTTTGTGTTCTGAATTCCACTTGCTTTGTTACCTCCTAGGCCTACTTTACTGTGTTTTTAGGTTTGTTGAGGTCTGTCTCTTCCTCTCTTTATACATGTGTGTGTCTATAATATATATATATATATATATATATCTCATTGTTTAACATCTTCTTTCCATGGGTTTCATAGATAGCCAGCAGCTGACCAGGCAGGAACCTGCACCATGCTTCTGTGTCTGTTTTGGCAGGGTCTTTATGACCGGGTGCCCTTCCTAACTCCAACCACAATGCAGTATCTGTATATACTTGCGTACAGGCTTTTCATTTTCCAGCTAGTCCTCTTCCAGCTCACAGCTGCGGGATCAAATGAGACTTATGACTGTCGTTATTATTGCTGAAGTATGACCATCTCTGTTGGCGCAAAATGTCAGCATGTGTCCATCTGAAATTGCACTGTATTGCTGCGATTTTCATGATGAACACCAAGACAGCTGATGCAAAACCTGTTCCTGCAATGTTAGGGCTTAAGGCCCTAGCCTTTTTTTTCTAGGGACCTGCTATCAGCGAAGCTCAGCAGCTGCCTCCCCCATGGTATTCTTACAGTAAACCAGGGGCCAACCTTGAATTTCTAACTCTTGCCAGTATGTATGTACGTAGGGGCAGGCGTGGTAGTGTGGTAAGAAGCTAGCTTCCCAACCGCATGGTTCTTGTGCTCTACAAAAGTATAGGGCAACCCACCAGACCAATGTAGAATAATCTCTATGAAAATGAACACACACCACACACACACGCACACACACACGCACACACACACGCACACGCACACGCACACGCACACGCACACTTAATTATGCTTTTGTCTGGATTAAACCATATCTCTGGTGGAATTACTTTGTACTTTATTTGTTCTTAGAGGCTATTTTTCCCACAGCCAACACCAGCATCATAATTATCATCACTATCATCATTGTTTAGTTTGTGTTGTGCATGCACCTCTCTCTCTCCCTCTCTCATACTCTTCCTCACACTCTCTCCTCCGCTCTCTTCGTGACATTGTTATTGATTTTGTGACTGGCTGCTGCTGTTCCTGTTTGTTGACAGACCTTTCCTAGAATTACTTAATTGTCTGAAATGTGTTATGTGACTTGTAATAAATCACTTATGTTAATGACCCATGATTTTAGAAACAAGCAACGCCATAAAAAAACCCCAAAACTTAAAAGGTCATG
Organism: Octopus bimaculoides; assembly: GCF_046866305.1. Taxonomy (NCBI): domain Eukaryota; kingdom Metazoa; phylum Mollusca; class Cephalopoda; order Octopoda; family Octopodidae; genus Octopus; species Octopus bimaculoides. Next base: position 7,129,152 of record NC_142946.1, read on the forward strand.
CAACATTTTTTTGTCTTTTGTTAGTAATCCATGCCGAGAATGAAGCTTGTTTGATACCCCAAATGTGCCATTCTCATCACTTTCTTTCCTACCTCATCTGGCTACTACCAATCTCTCTGTCTGTTTGTCTCTCTCTCTGTCCATCATTGTCTGCCCGCCTCCCTCTCCGTCTGCCCGCCTCCCTCTCCGTCTGCCCGCCTCCCTCTCCGTCTGCCCGCCTCCCTCTCCGTCTGCCCGCCTCCCTCTCCGTCTGCCCGCCTCCCTCTCCGTCTGCCCGCCTCCCTCTCCGTCTGCCCGCCTCCCTCTCCGTCTGCCCGCCTCCCTCTCCGTCTGCCCGCCTCCCTCTCCGTCTGCCCGCCTCCCTCTCCGTCTGCCCGCCTCCCCCTCCGTCTACCCTCCTCCTCTGTCTACCCTCCCCTTCTGTCTGCCCTCCCCCTTCTGTCTGCCTGCCCCCTTCTGTCTGCCCGCCCCCTTCTGTCTGCCCGCCCCCTTCTGTCTGTCCACCTCTCTGTCTCTTTCTCTCTCTGTCTCTTTCCCTTTCTTTCTCTGTCTCTTTCTCTGTCTGTCTGTCTGTCTCTCTCTACCCTCTCTCTCTTCCTGTCTGTCTTGCTCTGCCCTCTCCCCTACATGCTTACATATAGGCCTATTAATATTAAAGAATAACTTTCTAACTTTTCAGTTAAACTCTTTACCATTGAATCCGGCCATGCCCAGCCCAAATATTCTCCCTCTCTTTTACGGAAGCTGACCAGTTCTAGCCATTCACACTTACCCTACAATGTTAGTCTAAAAATAATCACATCCTCAAAATCTCAAAGCCACAAGTTAATACATGATTAACTTAAAAAAATGTGAATAAACAGCCATTACATTTGGCAAAGTAATCTGAATGCTTAAACAGTTAATGAAAACAGTCACCTAATTACACATGCATACAGACACACTGTCTTCTAGTTGTTTTTATTTGTTAAACTGTTACAACCATTGTAAACAACATATTTATTATTGTCGGAATATTTTTTGTTGGGATGAGCCCAAGTTAATGAGAGAGTGTACGTGACCAGAAATAAAATTATCATGATTTTGTGTGCCCTCAAGCCTGTCACCACACCCATGCTCTGTGAGCTGGCCTAAGTCAACATGTGAATAAACATTCCGTTGCCTACATGCTTTCATTGGCCTAGGGTTATATCCACACTCCCACACACCCCACCCCTCCTCCATCAGGTAATCTGAACTTGCTGTGTGTTGGGAAAATACATCTGTGAAAACTTTGTTGTTGTTGTTGGCACTCCGTCGCTTACGACGTCGAGGGTTCCAGTTGATCCAATCAACGGAACAGCCTGCTCGTGAAATTAACGTGCAAGTGGCTGAGTACTCCACAGACACGTGCTAACCTTAACGTAGTTCTCGGGGATATTCAGCGTGACACAGTGTGACAAGGCTGACCCTTTGAATTACAGGCACAACAGAAACAAGAAGAAAGAGTGAGAGAAAGTTATGGTGGAAGAGTACAGCAGGGTTCGCCACCATCACCTGCCGGAGCCTCGTGGAGCTTTAGGTGTTTTCGCTCAATAAACACTCACAACGCCCGGTCTGGGAATCGAAACCGCGATCCTATGACCACGAATCTGCTGCCCTAACCACTGGGCCATTGCGCCTCCACTCTGAAAACTTTACTGAATAGCTGAATTTAATCCTTTAGCCTTCACATTATTCTATCAAATGTAATTTCTATTATTCAAATCGCTTTGAATTAATAATGCATTATTTTGTAGCTTTGAGATTTTCATGAGGTAACTTAACTTTCAGAATGACATTGCAGGGGAGGTGCAAGAGGCACATCCACATGCATGCACATATGCGTGCACACACACACACACACACACACACACACACACACACACGTGCGTGATGGACTTTTAAGTTTCTGTCTTCCAAATCCACTCACAAGGTTTTGATCTGCTTGGGGCTATAGTAAACATTTTCTCGAGGTTCCACACATTGGAATTGAACCCTAAACTATGTGGTTAAGAAGCAAACTTAGCATATAGCTATGCCTGCATAATTATTACCCATCTCAAGAACCGCTGGATGGATTTGGTTGAAACTTTCAGGGATGTTTGGCCTTGTGACTGGCATGAACTGATTAGGGGCCATTTGAGAATTACATGAGCTGGCCATGGATGGATATATTGCATATAGTAGGATGCCTATGATAGGATCAACTATGAGCTGTTGGCCATCTTGTTGGCAGTGTGACAAAACTGTTGCTTTCAATATATCAGAGCCAAACCGTTGTTGCTTCTAAAAGAATATTAAGTATTTTTTTTTCCTATGCTACAAAAATTTGCTGTTGATCTTAGAAACAAGATTTAAAATTAGAATTTAGAGTGATAACTATCATTATTATTCGTTCTCAAACTCCTTCTCCTTCTCCTACCCCCCCCCCCCCCCGCTGCTGACAACTAAATTTGCAGATTATTTACCATTTTTGGCTTCTTGATCATTCATAGTTCCGTACTTAGGTGTTTCGGGCCACCAGCCAATAAAAACATCAAGAAATATTAAAAATCCAAATCAATACTGCAGATTTTAATCTCCATGTTTCTTTTTTTTCTATTTTTTTTTTTTATGCTCAACTCACAGCCCCTTCGTCTCCCTACCCACCCCTGCTCCTTGCTCTTGGCTATCGACAGAGTATTAGCAACTGCAGTAAATTGGAACCAAACTAATGTTTAGTAATAGCGAAATCTGATTTCAAATTAGACATTGAAAAATTTCAGCTTGACCAAAAATAAACAAAACAAAACAGAACAAAAGAGTGGGTGGAGAAATGTTGGTTTGTCTGCTTTCTTCAAGTTTGGATGTTAATATTGGAAATATCACATATTGTGGCATCCAAGCAACTTTGTTTCTATGGTGTTATTGCTGTTTAACCCTTGGCTAATCTTGGCCGGTTTACAGTCAGAGGCATTCTGCCTGAGGCTCACACTCTCAGTCACACTCTGACTCTCTCCCTCTCTCTCTCTCGGTCACACTCTGACTCTCTCTCTCTCAGTCACACTCTGACTCTCTCTCTCTCTCTCTCGGTCACACTCTGACTCTCTCTCTCTCTCTCTCTCGGTCACACTCTGGCTCTCTCTCTCTCTCTCTCTCTCGTGGTCACACTCTGGCTCCCTCTCAGTATATATATATATATATATATATATATATATATATATATACATACATACATACATACATACATACAGGGTGGGTGAAAGTAAGTTGGCATTAAAAATTGGTAATAAAATCCATATTCCTTTTAGAAATGATGCATGTTCTTTATTACATGGGAAAACGAAAGTAAATCTTCATGTTTCAACGTAAGCACCGGTAACATCAACCAGTTTCCTCAAACGGCCAGGGATGGAATGAACAATTTTCTGAAGGACATCGTCTGGGATGTCATTGAGAACCTTCTGAATCCGTGTTTCCCAGTCTCCAAGGTTTTGTCTTGTACACCTCTTTTGTTTAACTCCACAGGTAAAAATCACATGGAGCGAGATCTAGACTTCTGTGGTCACAATCTTCAGGTTTTAGCTCCTGCGTGTAATGGGGTTTCCATGAGCTGCATGACCTGTTGATTTTTGCAGGTTGCAATTAAACATTTCCTGCACTGTTGGCACATTCTCTGCTGATCGGGACATGGTTGGACGGCCACTTCTTCTTGCATCATTCACAGAGCCCGTGGTCTTCAGCTTTGCATGACCACTTTTTATTGTCTCTGGATGTAGTGTTGCATGCTTACCTTTCCATGCACGCCACCATCTCTGAACCAAAACAATGGAATTCCACACTTCATAGCGTGCTGCTATCTTAGCTCACTCCTGAACAGTCAAGTGACCAGGCATCTGGAAAACAAGAAATAAGAAATAAGACAATATGAAAATAAAAAAATCCCCATTAGTGTTGTCTGTTTAAAAAATGCTTTCGTCATATTTTCACTGATACTAAAAATTCTATACGCAATCTAATGCCTAGTTACTTTCCACCCACTCTCTGTGTGTGTGTGTGTGTGTGTGTGTGTGTGTGTGTGTGTGTGTGTAAAATCATTTTACTCGTGGCAAGCGTTATTAAGAGTTCTATTGATCGAAAGCAGTAATGGAGATACCGACACACAAGATAAAGTTAATAGCTTCATGAATTAATAATACTCTAATAATTAATAATACTCTAGTACAATGACTTAGCCAAATGATTATGTATATATAAAAACAACAAGATAAAGAAAAACACCATGTGTTGTTGAAAGGCCTCAAACATATCTGCTTCTTGTGAACTGCAGCAGAGAGAGAGAGAGTGCAAAAGAGAGGCTGATAAAACATTTATTGGTCACCCAAAGGTGAAGCAAAGCAGTTAGGCAGTGAGTGGTTTAACGTTCTAATCTGAGCAGTTTTATATATTGATTGATTTCTCCTGAGTCATACCATATCTAATTGTTGTTGTTGTTGTTGTTGTTGTTGTTTAGCTCCAGGTCAGTTGGGGTGATAAAGTTGACGTGTGAGCGAAGGCTTTTTTCCAGCCGTGATCATCCTTCATGTGTGATTGTGTATATTTGTGCTGTGCGTGCATGTTTGTGTATATATGTGTACACATATTGACATAACTTATAAATACTTGTGAGCTGTTGCATGGCTCTGAGTACTCATGACTGTCTTATGTAGAACTCTGAGTAACGGTTTGTGAGGTTTGTTTCCAGCTTCAATGAAATAGCATTCTGGGTTTAGTTCCACTGCATGGTACCTTGGGAATTATAACCCTAGACCAGCCAAAGCCTTGTGAATAGATTTGGCAGATGAAAACCGATAGGTTTGTGTGTCTGTGTTTGTGCTTGTGTGTGTGTTCGTTTGTTTGTTTGTGTGTGTGTGTGTTTGTGTGTGTTTGTGTGTGTTTGTTTGTGTGTGTGTGTGTGTGTGTGTGTTTGTGTGTGTGTGTGTGTTTGTGTGTGTGTGTGTGTTTGTGTGT